>NW_027256883.1:203445713-203578213 GCF_029215685.1 Pituophis catenifer annectens | reverse complement strand
ACCACCCCTGCCATCAGCTGCATTGGCTTCCGGTGGTCTTCCGAGTGCGCTTCAAGGTGTTGGTTCTCATCTTCAAAGCGCTCCATGGCTTAGGACCTGGTTATTTACGAGACCACCTTCTGCCTCCGATAACCTCCCACCGGCCAACACGCTCCCACAGAGAGGGTCTCCTCAGGGTGCCGTCTGTCAGGCAATGTCGGCTGGCAACCCCCCGGGGAAGAGCCTTCTCTGTGGCGGCACCCGCCCTCTGGAATGAGCTACCCCTGGGATACGACTAATCCCGGACCTCCGGACCTTCCGCCAGGACCTGAAGACTTTTTTATTTCAGCAAGCTGGGCTGGGTTAAAATTTTTAATTGGGTGAATTTTATGGGTAAGGGGTTTTAAAATTGGAGAAGCCAAAGATAATTTAATTTTGTTTTAATGTATTTTAATATTTGTATTGTGTGTTTTTAATTCTGGCTGTTCACCACCCCGAGTCCTTCGGGAGAGGGGGCAGTATAAAAATTTAATAAATAAATAAATAAATAAATAAATAAATAAATAAATAAATAAATCAGAACTGATGAAGCTTCTTGGATGAGAAATGAAATGTTTTCTTCTTCTTCAAGGAAACAAACCAGTGCAGTTGCCTTTTAAAGAAAAAAAAGCACCTTTGACACAACTAAAGACATGGATACAAATGTTCCTGTTGACCATTTTCTAATGAAAGGCAAAAAATACTACACCCCACCAATGAGAATAACTGAAAAATGTTCTTCTCTCATATTCACTTTCATCAGATTGAAAGCAATCTGAGAAAAAGCCTATTAATATATAATATACCACACTATAAAAAAGATGTTGAGACTCTAGAAAAAGTCAGAGGAGAGCAACCAGGATGATTATGGGACTGGAGACTAAAACATATGAAGAACGGTTACATGAACTGGGCATGGCTAGTCTAGTGAAGAGAAGGACCAGGGGAGACATGATAGCAGTCTTCCAATACTTGAGGGGCTGCCACAGAGAGGAGGGGGTCAAGCTATTTTCCAAAGCACCTGAAGTCCAGACAAGGAATAATGGATGGAAACTGACCAAGGAGAAGTTCAACCTAGAAATGAGGAGGAACTTTCTGACAGAACAATCAACCAATGGAACAGAAGTTGCCTTCAGAAGTTGTGGAAGCTTCATCACTGGAGGCTTTCAAGGGGAGATTGGACTGCCATTTGTCAGAAATGGTGTAGCGGGGGGTTGGACTAGATGACCTATAAGGTCCCTTCCAACTCTGTTAATCTGTTAATCACAAAGGTGCAATGAATTATAAATGGAGACTTGAGGAATTGACTATTCCCTCTTTCGCCATTCCTCTATCTGTTCTTTAAAAGAGATTGCTAATTTTTCAGTCACTTCCTTCAGCATACCTGCCTTGATCAAATGCTCTTGGACTCTTCTCCTGTGGGATGTAGGTAAATGCTAGCTTTTCTCCATCCTTATGATATATTTTCATTAATAAATCTTAATCATTAATACATAATATTAAATGATTAATAAATCACTTAAATATGAGCCAGCAGTGTGCGGCAGCAGCCCCCCCCCCCCGAAAGCTCATGCAATCCTTGGTTACATAAACAGAGGGATAGAGTCAAGATCACATGAAGTATTAGTACCACTTTGCAAAACCTTAGTAAGACCACATCTGGAATATTGCATCCAGTTTTAGTAACCACATTTTAAAAAGATGTTGAGACTTTGAAAAAAAAAAGTGCAAAGAAGAGCAAGTAAAATGATTAAAGGCCCGAAGACTAAAACATAGGAAGAACGGTTGCAAGATTTGGGTTTGGTTAGTCTAGAGAAAAGAAGGACTGGGGGGACATGATAGCAGTATTTTAAAGGCTGCCCCCAAAGAGGAAGGGGTCAATTTATTTTCCAAATCACCAGAGAGCAAGAGAAGAAACAATGGATGGAAACTAATCTGGGAGAAAAGCAACCTGGAATTAAGGAGAAACTTCCTAACAGTGAGGACAAATAACCAGTAAAATGGCTTGTGGGGGCTTCAACACTGAACATTCTTTCTCTATTTCACAGATACATACAGAGAGGGGAAGAAAGGGTCAGCATGCTTTAATTACATCTGTAGACATTTTTTTTTTAATATAAATAAAGGAGGCTTTAGGACAGGCCAAAAATGAAAGAAAACAAACCCTTACAATTTGGAACCAGAAAATCATCCAAGAGAAGGAAGGAAAGGAATGTGGCAGGGATTAATTTCATACAGAGACTGGGATCGAACTATAGACTGTAAACCTCCAGGGGGAAAAAATGATGAGCTGGAATAAAGCAAACTACAGCAGCACTTGTAACAAAGTTTATGTAGGGCAGAAAAATAACTCAAGGCAGGGTTAATACAGTCTGGCCTTTTTCTAGGCATCAACATATGAAGATTGCCAAGCGATATTTTCCCTAACATGCTAATGCCTCGGATTTATCAAATATGCATCGCAGAGTAAGTAAGAGGGTGGACAGAGGTCCCGAATTGACGTGTTGCAAGATTAACCTTTGGCTGTTGCTCTTGAGTGGCAGAGTTTGGGAAAACAGCTAGGACTGAACGAGGATTTCGGCAGCAATCTTCCTGGTCTTTGAAAGGCTGTCTCTCCAAATATGAGTGTCATTTATCTCTTAACATGGCCTGGAGTAGAAGAAAGCAATATCCTATGAAGATGGAATAGAGTACAATAATCTCTAAAGGAAAGAAAAGAAAAAAAAGAATGAAAGGACTGCTGGTGAAAGTTTGTGTGTATTGTTTTTTAAAAAAAACAGTTTTGGGTGTTTCTAATGGAACTTAACTAGCTAGGCAGAAGAATACTACCCAGATTAATTAGTAATAAAAAGTGCAGAGGCAGAATCCAGTTAGGGCAAGCTAATTAGCATCATTTTAAGGACCCAGCAGATATTCTCTTTCTTGCACCAAAATTATCTCCTTAGCTGAACGTTCTTATTTTTATCTGGAATTTGATAGCTAGTCGACCTGGCCAATTGAGTTAGGAATGGTTTTGTGGATCTCATCAGCATCTGCAATTGAAATGGAAAAGAGTTCTAGTTTCTTAGTGACCTAGGAACTTTTGAAGATGAGGGCGTAATCCAATTTGGCTTCTTAGTTTGGTCAAGATAAGTTTCACTTATTATATGGCAGTTGGGTCATCTAGACAAAGATTACCATATGCTGTTCCCCTTGAACAGTCTTCTTCCCATGGTATACCTTCAGATGGTTGTGTATGGTTTTTCCCCCAGTCTTATCCAGCATCTCATATAACATAAATAGTGAAATGGAAACTTCACCCCAGCCCACAACAAATAGATCAGTTGGATACCTTGGTAAGAGATGTGGAAATGGGCTGAAAATTTTGAAAATTTATTGTTATGTTCTGGGCGAAAAATGGAGGCGAGGCCAGAGTGATTTCTAACAGTTCTTTATTCAATACTGCCTGTGAGGCAACTGAATTCCCTGGCTGACACCCTCCTCTTACATGAAACTGATCAGCCTAACAACCAATCAGGAGAGAGTATTTTCCCGCTCCAACAGAAGACCAGAATGAGAACTTCAACTGACAACTATACACTATATACAATACATAACACTTATGAATCCTGAAACAGATACGTGATCTTACCATTGGAAGATATGAGGGATCAGGTTGGGACAGATAATCCAGGAGAAAATTTACCCTTGTGTTCACTAAAAGTTAACCCCAGCTTGATAACATGAAATAAATTGATAAGTGACCTCCTTCAAGGAATGAAAGCTTGTGGAAAGAGGAAAAATGGCTGTATATCATAACATGCATGCTATGTGGAAATATAGGTTAGGTACAGTAACTCAGAAGAAATATAACACTGAATTGAATGAGGAGGAAATGAATTACTTAAGCATGTAGGGTAAAGCATGAAAAGATGCGTCAAGAATGAATGGATGCTAAAAGAAGGTGGACTGAATATATATTAGTGAGTAAAATGTGAAAGAACAATCTAGATTGTTCAGCTCTGTAGAGAAAATGGATGATGTTTGAATTACGAAACAAATATATGAAGGAAGAGTGAATGGGTCAAGAGGAAAGGAAAGTATAAGAAAGCCAATGACGAATGGCTGATGAGATCCCGAAGAACAGAAACAAGGAAAACTTAAACAAAAGGGAATGCAGAATGTAGAATATGGATGAGCTAGAAACAAGGATGATTATCAAGGATAGAAAACTATGGAGAGATGTAGTCACTGATGTTAGCGTAAACTAGGCTTAGCTATATTTAATCCCTTTGTGTTGTATTTATTGCTTTAATTGGCAAAGAAAGAAGAACACTAAAAAAACATCATTAATCCATCCAGCTTTATTCAGTCAGGTTCTGAAGCTGAAATTCTATGAAACAAGTGCTTGTTATTCAGTACTCTTAAATAAACTGTAATGGTACACATAATCCTTGAAAGCTGGGGGAGAAAATGCCCCAGAACTAGATCTATAAGATAACTACTTGAAATTATTGTCCCACTTCAGTAAGCTAAGTAGGGTAGTTCAAAAAAGTATGGCAGAAAATCATTCACTTACCAAATGCTGAAGCATTAGGCACCAAGTATCAAAAACAACAAAGGAACTTTGTAAATCCAGGATAATGGATTTAATTTACTGAAGATAAGAGCCTGTAAAAATGATCGTGCAACATTTACTACATTATAGACTCTAAGTGAAACTGTACCTAAAAGAGACTTGAATTCCAGAAAACATTTTTACCAACACAGAGAAAAAACCACTCACCTTTTCTATCAGTGGACTTTCCCTTCCTTCCTTCCTTCTTTCCTTCCTTCCTTCCTCTCTTTCTTTCTGGAATGGAAGACTTGTGGAGGAGTTTCTGACTTGTAACAGATCAAAATCACTACAAGGCATTGAACTTACTGTTGCCTTCCCTTTGAACAGCTCTGAGACTGACTATTCTTATTTATTTTATATATATACACTACATAATAAAAGATTTTCCATAAGCAAAAAGATAAATATGAAATTATATAGAGTGAAATTGAGAAAGAAATAGAAATAAAAGATAAAAGAAGTAGAAAAGACAGGTGCAAGAAGAGGAGAGGGGAGGGAGGGGAGAGGAGAGGAGAGGAGGAGGGGAGGGGAAGGGAGGGGAGAGGAGAGGAGAGGAGAGGAGAGAGACGAGAGGAGAGGAGAGGAGAGAGGAGAGGGGACAAGACAAGAAAGGAGTAGTTCCAATCTTCTTTATAGCACTTACAAATTCTTTAAAGTTACAGCATTGTTTTCTTCTTCCTATATTCAACCATTTTTATTCAGCAAATCCATAAATCATCAATTCATTTTTTCCACTTTCAGCAAAAAGCACAGAAGAGGTTTCCGCAGGATCTTGTGGTGTTAGCTGCACTGTTTCTTCCATTGGAGTCAGTTGCGTCTCCTTCAATTCCACCTTAAAGCTCTCAAAAATTTTCCCTCTTAATTAAGTCAACATTTGAAGATCAAGATCAGTCCTTCCAGTTGATCTCACCCAAATGGAATATTCTTCTGTTTAGATATTTAGGAAAGTGTGTTCTTTCCTTTTGTGCAGTTGTCTAATGGATATTCCTTTAAGCAAATTATATTTGAGTTTCCTCCTTTTTTTAAATTGGCATTAAAATGTTGGTATAAAATCGGATTTCTTCTTTTCTTCTGGACAAGTGCACTAAGAAGTTGTTGGATAACCATTTGTCTGAAATGGTATAGAGTTTCCTGCCTAAGCAGGGGGTTGGACTAGAAGATCTCCAAGGCCCCTTCCAACTCTGTTATTCCATTCCATTCTAATATCTCTTGGGATATTGCTACTTTGATATATTTTGCATTAATTCTGCACCCAATTGTCCACCTCTTCCTCTATATCTTCTTCATCCCATTCCAGAAATTTTGCTAAAACCCATGTAGATTATCTTCTCTCTTATATCCTCACCAGGTGGACAATAATGTAATCATTAGTTTTAACTTGTATTTCTGGCTAGATATATATATGTATATTAATTTGATTTATATGCCACCCTTCTCCGGAGACTCAGGGCGGCTTACAATGCATTAAGCAATAGCCTTCATACATTTCTATATTATTATACAAAGTCAGCTTATTGTTCCCACAATCTGGGTCCTCATTTTACCTACCTTAGAAAGGATGGAAGGCTGAGTCAACCTTGAGCCTGGTGAGATTTGAACTTGCAGTAATTGCAGGCAGCTGATGTTAATTACTGTTAATAACAGTGCTTTAGTCTGCCGTGCCACTAGGCTCTTCCACTATTGCCACTGTTAGTGATTCTAAGAGAAATCCAGTATTCCAATATTGTCTTGTGCATTAGATTTTATACCCTCTGTGATATAAAGAGCAACATTTCCCCAGAGTCTTCCTTCTTGTCCTTTCTAAATAGAATTTCCATCTAGAAATAACTGTATCCTGCTGATTATTTTCATGATTCTGGTATCGGTAGAGAAATGTGTATACGTTGTGTCCCTGTTCAAATGTTATTAGGGGGTTTTTTTTACAGCTTTTTTAACTCCTGTCCATAATGTCCATCCATTGTGTCACTTCCAATGATAGTCATTTCTGATGTCTGAAGCAACACCTGTTTCAATGTTGGCTCAAGTGGAATGCTTGGCTCGTGTCCAGGTTCAGCTTCACAAACGCAGTGCTTTCCACCTGGAATCATCATTTCATCCAGAAACCAAGACCTCTGAATGCTGCTTAGGTCCTGAATAATGCTTGACCATTGAGAACCAGGAGTTTATTGAACAGAACACAAACCTACAACAGATTCCTAAAATACAAATAGCTCTATAACTAATACTTTAGGCAGTAAATTGGAAAACATCTCATCTACTGCTTTCCAACCTCTGCAGGATTTCTCCAGCTGATCTAAGCGCACAGATTGGGTGACAATGGGGAGAGATAAAAAGAAGCAGGGATGGGCTTCAAAAATTTTAGCAAGAGGTTCTTTACCCGGTTGCTGGTTGGGCGTGGCCATGGTGGTCATGGCCTAGTCGGCCTGCTGCACCACAGCGGGGGAGGGGGGCATTTTTGCTGTCCCCAGGCTCCAGAGGCAAAAATGGCCTCCCCAGGCTCCACAGGCCCTCTGGAGGCCAGAAATGGGCCCGTTTCCAGCCTTCCCGAACTTCCGGTAGGCCCGTTTTTCACTCTCCCCAAGCCTCCGCGCTTGCCCTGCACTTATCTGCATCCAAAACGGGCCTTGTGGGGACTCCTGGGAGGGATGGGGTGGGCAAGGCCAGCCAGGAGTGGGATTTGGAGGTTCTCCACACTGCACAGAATCTTAGCTAGAGGTTCTCCCGAACCCCTGCGAACCCCCAGCAGCCCACCGCTGGAAGGGACCCATTTTTAATATATGGATTGATTTAATATATTGATTGACTGATTTTCTAGGTTCATATGCCGCCTTCTCAGTTCAAAACCAAGACTACTAAAACGATGAAATACTGTGAAGGAAACGAGTCAGAATTGAATGTTTTGCTTATTCCCTGGAGGATCACACTGTGGAGAAGATGGATTTAAAAGGCTTCACAGTGAAATAACATCGTCGTCAAACTAGTTTAGCTGTATGCAAAATGTTCTCTGTGATAAACATCATAAGTTTTATTCTGAGGGTTTGAAATCAGGGAAATGCTGAATCAAGTCAGTATTTATATTCATATCCTATTCCCATTCTGCTTTAATGCTCTGGTTCTCAAGGTATTTAATGAGACAATCTTTTCTTCTTCTGTACTTGACTGGATGTAATGAGAGTACATATCTCACACACACACACACACACACACACACACACACACACACACACAAATTGTATCCTGCCTTATAATATTACCGTACCGTAGTATCCTGCCTTATTATTTTGCAAACAACTCAAGGTGGTGAAGTTATCCAACCCCTCTTCCAATTTTCCCCAAAGCAACAACTTTGTGAGGTGAGTTGGGGCTGAGAGAGAGCGATTCACTTAACGACTGTGGCAAGAAAGGTCATAAAATAGGGCAAAACAAATGTTTCACTTAGCAACAGAAATTTTGGGCTCAGTTGTGGTCGTAAGTTGAGAACTACCTGTATGTTTGTAACAGAGGTGGGTTTCAGCAGGTTCTGACCAGTTCTGGAGAACCAGTAGCAGAAATTTTGAGTAGTTTGGAGAACCGGTAGTAAAAATTCTGACTGGCCTTGGCCCCATCTATTCTCTGCCTCCCGAGCCCCAGCTGATCAGGAGGAAATGGGGATTTTGCAGTATTTATTTATTTATTTATTTATTTATTTATTTATTTATTTATTTATTTATTTATTGGTTCAATTTATATGCCGCCCTTCTCCGGAGACTCAGGGCGGCTTACAATGTGTTAAGCAAAAGCCTTCATACTTTTGTATATACCTGCTTAGTAGGGCTTTCGGCCCCCACTAAGCGGTGTTCTTTTTTATACAAAGTCAGCTTATTGCCCCCACAATCCAGGTCCTCATTTTACCTACCTCGAAAGGATGGAAGGCTGAGTCAACCTTGAGCCTGGTGATCCTTCCCCTGCCATGCCCATCAAGCCATGCCACGCCCACCAAGCCACACCCACAGAACCGGTAGTAAAAAAAATTGAAACCCACCACTGGTCTGTAAGCTGCCTAGGATCGCCTCTGGAAAGATGGACAGCATAGAAGTTCATTAATATTAATTAATTAATATTGGACCATTATGCTTCAGGACAACCACAGATAGCCCTGTTATTCACTGAAGTTAAAGTGTCTTTGGGGATTACAGAACAGAGATAATCAGAAAAACTAAGCTTAATTTATACAATGGATAAATTATCTACATGTATTGCTGACTGGAAGCCTCTAATGAACTTTTTTTTACATAAAAAAGGAAAATAAAATGAACTTGTGATTTATGGCTTTGAGGATTAGACAAGATAGATTATAGGAAGAAGAGTAGCATGATATAGCTTTAGGGGGAGAGATCAAAATAGGCTTTTGTGCTTATAAGGGCTGCGAAGCAAATCAGAAACTATTTATTTATCCTTTTTTCTGTTCTTTTCTTTTCTTTTTCTGCACTTTTTCTTTGATTTCCTTCTTTTTTCCCTTTTTTTCCTCCCAGCCAGTTCTTTTCTTGTACTTTTTGCTTTTTCTTTGATGATTTCTTTTCCCTTTTTCTTTCTTACTTTCTACTCGTTTGTGTTAGCTTTTATCTTCTTGTTTAAAAGTTTAAATAAAATTATATATAGAAAAAAAAGAAGTCCTAGGGTATCTTTTTTTTTTTTTTAATTTGATTTATATGCCGCCCTTCTCCGGAGACTCAGGGCGGCTTACAATGCATTAAGCAATCTTAAATCAATACATCTCCCCCCCCCCTTTCACTCTGTCTCTCTCCCTTCCTCTTGAGGCTATACATGTCTGTAGAATAAAATGCCAGAATAGCAAGTCTTATATTGTAAAATATTTGGTGCTAAGCCAAATTTCATAGCTATGAGGTCCCTGTTTACAAGGAACAGATATGTCAGCAAACCTCCAGGTGAGCTTGTGAAGGATTTGCACTAAGGGGGGGGGGGGACAAAGAAACTGAATATTTGCTAGATATTGCTAACAATGAACAATTGTCCAAATGTTCGCTGCAGTGCCTAGATAGGCATACATTCAAGTCTACAAAGTACTCTCACTCAGATGCTTGGAGTGGCAACGTCATTTGCATGTCTAGATAAAATTGTCTAGTTGGGGAACTTTATATCCTTTTGGCATAAATTAGACATCAAATGTATTGCATGAAATGCATATTTGTTGGTTGTTCAATTTGTGAATCCATACTTGAAGTTATCCTACAATTAGAATTATAAAAGAGAGAAGACAAACAACTGTAAGCTTGGATGAATCAAAGAAGCTGTTGTTTTTGTTAACTGACCTTCACTAAACAACCAGCTGCCAGAGATGCTATATTTACAAAGCACTTACCTTGCACATCATAAATAACTTATAGAATGTTTAGGCTTGTTTGAATTTTGCCACATGGACAGTAGATTATGGATTTAAAGGCAATGAACATATGCATGAGGTAGAAGCAGTGGTGAAATCCAAATTTTGTTACTACTGGTTCTGTGGGTGTGGCTTGGTGGGCATGGTTTGGTGGGCGTGGCAGGGGAAGGATACTGCAAAATCTCCATTCCGACCCCACTCTGGGGCCAGCTAGAGGTGGTATTTGCCAGTTCTCCAAATTACTCAAAATTTCCACTACCGGTTCTCTGAACTGCTCAAAATTTCCGCTACTGGTTCTCCAGAACCTGTCAGAACCTGCTGGATTTCACGCCTGGGTAGAAGCTGAAAAGATTATTCAATGATGCAAAACGGGAGGGGGGAATCATAATTAGAAGTCAAATAGGAGCTCCAGTTTGCTTTAGTGATTAAGGCACCAAGCTAGAAAGCGGAAGACAGTGAGTTCTAGTCTCGCCTTAGCCATGAAACCCAGCTGAGTGATCTTGGGCCAGTCACTCAGTTTCTCAGCCCAATTTACCTCACAGAGTTATTGTTGTGAGGAAAATAAAAGGAATGAAGTGTGTTGGATATATTTCATCACCTTATTTGTAAAAATAAATTAAAGATTAAGATTAGTTCTGGCATGAACACAAGAACTCAAACATTTTCCTGCTCAATTAACTGGAAGCTTCCAAAAAGTGTGCTATAGCAGGAGCCCTCAATCCTTAGGCCATTGTCCATTACCGGGCCTTGAGCCATTTGGAACTGGGCTGCGGAAGTGGTGGCCAATCAGGCAAGTGCATGTGGACATCCCCACTCATGTGAGCAGTGGATGAGCACATGCATAGACATCCCCATTTGTGTGAGCAACGGATGAGCGCATGCACGCATGCCGCATTTACATGAGTGGTGGGTATGTGTGTCCCTCACTCATGAAAAGGGAGCTGCGCAAAGTCATGCATGCCCACCAGTGGTAGGTTGCCCCCGGTTCAGACCGGTTCACAACAACCGGTAGTAAAACTGGTGGGAGGCCCCGCCCACTGCCCCGGATGTTGTCATCGGCGATCTGTGCATGTGCAGAAGCTTCTGCACATGTGCAGAAGGAAGGCGCATGCGTGCAAGTGAACCAGTAGTAAAGGTAAGTAGAACCCACCGCTGATGCCCGCCACTCACACAGACCCATCCTCTCCCCCACCCTTCACTGGTCCACAAAGCCAGGAAGGTTGAGGAACTCTGTGCTACAGAGCAGACCTGTTCTGTCCCTGTCCCACACGCACACACACCAACAGATGTCCAAGAGTTAAAAACCAAACCAGCCAACAAAATCCTTTTCCTTATGATAACGGAAATTGGCAGCAACCTAGTGGCTGCCTGCCAAGAGTTTATTACTCACGAAGGGAAGAGATAACTTCTCTCTGCTTCTGGTACATCAAAGTAAAATGTTCAATAATTACAGAGTAAATTAAGTCCAAATATAATCCAGCAAAGTCTATAGCAAAAGTCCGGCAATGCTGAATGGCGTGGAAGCTTTCAGCTTTGTTCGTCACAAGGCTTGACTGGCCACCACGCTCCCTTTTATACCCTGTGGGGTGTGGTCCAGTGACTCAGCCTAATCTCTGGCACGCCTTTTCTTCTGTTGCGCGCGCTTATCTCTGCGACGCTGTCGAGGATCCAGCCAAGACTCATTACCCTCATCACTGTCCACCTGTGGCTGCGTGGACGTGCTTGGCCCCAGCCCTATCTCTTGCCCTTCGGCGGACACCGAAGGCATTGCCAAAGAGGAGGGTCCTGGAGAGGGAGGCCTTGCCAACTCCTCTCCTTCACTCTCGGAGTCCTCTCCTGCCGATGACACAGGCTCAGGTAACGGAGCCACAAGAAGACCACCTTCACCCGTGATGTCACCAGGAGCAATTTGTAACAAAGCATCAGAATACCAAACACAGGTAAACCCTCGACTTGCAACCGCATTGAGCCCAAAATTTCTGTTGCAAAAGCGAGACATTTGTTAATGGAGTTTCGCCCCATTTTACGTTGTTGTTTTTTTTGCCAACGTTGTGTTAAATGAATCACTGCAGTTGTTAAATTAGGAACATGATTGCTATGGGAATCTGGCTTCTCCATTGACTTGTCTTGTCAGAAGGTTGCAAAAGATGATCACATGATCCTGGGACACTGCAACTGTCATAAGTACCCGCCAGTTGCCAAGCATTTGAGTTTTGATCACTATGAGGATGCTTCAAAAGCTTATAAGTGTGAAAAAAGTCCCAAGTCACTTTTTTTCAACATCGTTGTAACTTTGAATGGTCACTAAATGAACTGTGGTAAGACGAGGACTTCCTGTAATTAGACCATGGCCAAAGCTCAACACTATTGGATTAATTCTGGCCTGGAATGCCTACAGTGGAATAGAGCACGTGTATATTTTTGTTCAACTGTGTTTTTGATTCTTCAGGGACATGTATAGAAGAAATAAAACTCCTTGCAACTCCTTTGATAATCCTTTGCCCCTTTTTGGTTTAATAGAGCAAAACAGCTCTCTCAGGTTCAGACAAACAAATGATAAAAAATGAAGTTTCCTTTGAATAAAACAAAAACCCCAAAGCTACGTTTCCAGCAAAGAAAAGATCATATCGTGCCACATTTCAAATCTTATCTGGTTGTAACAAACATCTAGGATACCTATCTTTGCCGAAAACATTCAAAGCATGTGAAAATAATTACGGGTGGTACTCGATTTACGACCACAATTGAGCCCCAAATTTCTGTTGTTAAGTGAAATGTTTGTTAAGTGAGTTTTGCCCCATTTTATGACCTTCCTTGCCACAGTTATTAAGTGAATTGCTGCAGTTGATAAGTTAATCACCTGGTTGTTATGTGAATCTGGCTTTCCCATTATCTTTGCTTGTCAGAAGGTTGCAAAAGGTGATCACAAGTAGGGGAGGTCTATTACGGATTCGACCGGGTTTGGGAGAACCCATAGCTACTGTTATGGCCGGTTTGAAAAACCTCCAAATCCCACCCCTGGCTGGTCCTGCCCCACCCACCCCACCTCTCCCAGGAGTCTCCATGAGGCCCATTTTTTTTTAAGTTTAAAAACAAACTTTATTAAATTTAAAAATATTAACAAACAAAACGAAAAGAGAGAATATACAAATTTTCTCTCTCTTAAAATTTACATTTTCAATCCATAATTACACTAACAAACTAAGTACATATAATTATATAAACACATATATACAAATCTACAAACAGTGACTTATTTACCTTTTCTATCTATCTGACGGTGCATTATTATTATTTTTTTTTGCATTTCCTCTAATTCTTATCTTTACCCTTTTTTCCTTTGGTTTATCCACTTATACCATCTATTCCATACTATAAAATACTTTGAGTCTTCCTTATCTTTTAATTCTAGAGTTAACTTAACCATTTCTGCGCATGTATAAATTTTTTGTATTACTTCCTGATCTGTTGGCATACGATCTGTTTTCCACAATTGTGCTATAGCCAATCTGGCCGCCGTAATTATGTGTTGTGTCAAGTATTTTATGTCTTTTCTAATATTTTTTTTTTTTAATTTGATTTATATGCCGCCCTTCTCCGGAGACTCAGGGCGGCTTACAATGCGTTAAGCAATAGCCTTCATTCTTTTGTATATTTTATACAAAGTCAGCTTATTGCCCCCACAAACTGGGTCCTCATTTAACCTACCTTAGAAAGGATGGAAGGCTGAGTCAACCTTGAGCCTTGGAGAGATTCGAACCAGCAGAAATTGCAGGCAGCTGTGTTAATAACAGGGTGCACTAAACCCCTGTACTATCAAGGCTCTTTTTTATCATCATATATATCATATATATTTTCATATATCATAATGAAAATATATATGATATATATAAGATATATATTATATATATATAATATATCATATATTTATCATATATATCAAGGAAAAATATTCCTTTTTATCATGCCTAGTAAGAAAACTTCTGGTTCTAATTCAATTTCTTGATCCCTTATTTCTGCTATCCATGTTTTTATTTTTTTTCCAATATTTCTTTATTTCTGGGCAAAGCCACCAAGCATGGAAAAAAGTACCCTGCACTTTTTTGCATTTCCAGCAAACAGAATTTACATCCGGGTACATTTTGGCTAGTCTTGAGGGAGCCAGATACCACCTATACCACATCTTATAATGATTCTCCTTGTATGCTGCCGATTTTGCTGCCGATTTTGTCATACTATATGAGGCCCATTTTGAATGTGTGGTAAGTGCAGGCCCCCACACGGAGGCTCAGAGAGGGGAGAAAAAAGGGCTTCCCGGAAGTTCCGGAGGGCTTCTGGAGCCCAGGGGAGGCAGTTTTTGCCCTCCCAGAGGCTCAGGGAAAGCCTCTGGAGCCCGGGGAAGGGGAAAACACCCACCCTCCACCGTGGTGCAAGAGGCCGACTAGGCCACACCCACCATGGCCATGTCCACCCAGCAACCGGGCAGAGAACCCATTGCAGAAATTTTTGAACCCCACCCCTGATCACATGATCCTGGGGCACAGTGACGGTCATAAATACGAACCAGTTGCCAAGCATCTGAATTTTGATCACATAATCATGGCAATGCTTCAAAGGTTGTAACTGAAAAACAGTCATAAGTCACTTTTTTCAATGCTGTTGTAACTCTGAATAGTCACTAAATGATCTATTGTAAGTTAAGGACTGTCTGTAGTCCATAATTCCAGGTTTATTTAGATGTCTGACTCTTAATGGCCATAAGTCAGAGAGAAAAAAACAATTCATAAATGGAAATTATGGCGACCATTTTCAGGTGAATTTTATATGCATTGGTTCATAAGATCTTTTCTCTGTTATTCTGCAACTAAACTGCAGAACCATTTCTTTTTGTGTATGTATATTTTTTTCATAAACACATATTACCAAACATGTTTTACTTTCCACTGTGCATTTCTAAATGTATTTTATCCTAAAAAATTACTTTCAACTATATTTTGATACATTGTAACACCGAGACCTCCATTGTAGAATACAAAGAAGTTAATTATTGTGACTTATATATTCATCTACAAGTACAAATCAAGGCAATTCATATTTCAACTTGCAAAAACTAAATTTCTTAAACATTCCCAGTTGGAATAATTTTGGGGTGAACAGAAACAATGCAAGTATGACAGATAGATGGTATGTAGGTAGAAATATAATTATGTTGTTATTCAGAATGTTAGCTATTTGTACATGCAGTATTTAAATTGGTATAAGTCATACAAATACAAGAATTTCAGGAAACATGCAAAGCTTAGGTTTCAATACAAAATAATACAAAACAAACAATTCTAAAGAAACAGAAACAAAATATCCAGCTAAACCAAATATAAAATTGAAGAGGTGGCTTTATACCCTCTCCAGAAGGAATTTGAAATCTCAGGGAAAAAGTTATTTTATGGTCACCTCAAAACACATGCACAGTTTTGCTTCTTGTTGAGATGGCTATTATTCACAGTTATGTCTCTTTTACATAATAAGATAAATGTTAAAATCCTATCAGTTTCTTACCACTAAGACAGCTATGTTCTCAATGAGGTCATTTACCATTCAAGCTGCTTCTCTCCTGTGCTCATGTGTTCCAGGCAACTTAAGAAAATCCTGTTCAGACATAAATACTTGGGCAAAGTTTGCAAGAATTTCAATCTGGATTGAAGTTGCCATAGTCTTGAATTTGGATAATTCCTCTACTCCTACACTCTCCTATCTATCTGTTCCAGGAAAATAATTGCCAATTGCTTCCGTCCCTGTAATCAGGCATTTTCAGGCACACTTGTTGTTAGTCGCGAAGTCGTGTCCGATCCATCGCGACCCCATGGACAACGTTCCTCCAGGCCTTCCTTTCTTCTACTATCCCCCGGAGTCGATTTAAGCTCACGCCTACTGCTTCAATGACTCCATCCAGCCACCTCGTTCTCTGTCATCCCCTTCTTCTTTTGCTCTCAATCGTTCCCAGCATTATGCTCTTCTCCAGTAAGTCCTTCCTTCTCATTAGATGGCCAAAGTAGCAGGAACACTACATAGTATCAACCATATAGTACCAACCTTCTCAACTCTTATTTCCTCTTTCTGCTATGCATTCAAAATGGCAGTGATTAGATAGATAGATAGATAGATAGATAGATAGATAGATAGATAGATAGATAGATAGATAGATGTAGATGGCTATGGCTATGGCTATGGCTATGGCTATGGCGATAGAGATAGAGATAGAGATAGAGATAGAGATAGAGATAGAGATAGAGATAGAGATAGAGATAGAGATAGAGATAGAGATAGAGATAGAGATAGAGATAGAGATAGAGATAGAGAGAGAGAGAGAGAGAGAGAGATAGAGATAGAGATAGAGATAGAGATAGAGATAGAGATAGAGATAGAGATAGAGATAGAGATAGAGATAGAGATAGAGATAGAGATAGAGATAGAGCACTTAGACTTATATACTGCTTCACAGTGCTTTACAGCCCTCTCTAAGCATTTTACAGAGGCAGCAATTGCCTTCCAACAATCTGGGTCCTCATTTTACCGACCTCGGAAGGATGGAAGGCTGAGTCAACCTTGAGCCTGGTGAGATTCGACCTGCCAAACTGCTGGCAGCTGGTGATCAGCAGAAGTAGCCTGCAGTACTGCACTCTAACCACTGTGTCACCGCAGCTCATATATATTTGTATGTGTATGTGTGTGTAGGTATATGTAGGTATATATGTGTATGTGTATGTATATGTGTATATGTATATGTATATGTATATGTACACATACATACACAATACGATCATTCCAGCTGGTGGGGTCCAGGAGAAGAGCCTTCTCTGTTGTTGTTCCTGCCCTCTGATAAGAGCCTAAAGACCTGACCCTACCAGTTGGCTGTGACCCCAGTGGGGGAACAGCACAATGGAGGTGGTTGATTGAGTAATAACAGATCCCACCTCCCCCCCACCTCCGCCCCTGCCCTCCCCACATGTCTTTGGTTTTAATGTTTGATTTTAACTTTTAGTTTTGGGAGCGGGCAACAGAAGTTCATTTTTAATGTGTGCCAGTGTGCTCACAGTAAAAAATGATAATAAAGGTTATCTTATGTATACTTTTATGGGTTATTTAGGAGGTGACAGTGAAACCCTTCTACTGCAGATAACTGTCAAGCCTGAATTTGTTTGGGGTGTGAGATTGTTTATATCCTTGGGCACCCTAGCATGAATTCAGTTTGACACAGCTTGGAACTGAAGAAGGATGGAGCCTTCAGTCAAAACATCATTGCTAGCTGATGAGTCAACCACATTCCACTGTCTGGCTGACCGGATGAGGAGAGATGTCACTGAGCAACCAGCTCCCATCTTGGTTGGACAATGTGAGCGATTGTTTTGGAAACTTGAGAAACTGAAACTTATATTGGAGTGAAAAGCCTGGGAACTTTAGTACTGGCTTTTCACCAGTAGTGCCAAGATGGAGTATCTAAATAAATTTGTTCTTTGAGGAGAAACAATGCCTTGGAGTTCGATTTGCGATGGTTGCATTACTTGGAGCCTGACAATAACTGAGAAAACAATGAAACAATGCAACGGTGGAATTTTTTTTATTAACAGGGAATAGTAGGAAGCTAAGGGAAGGAAAAATAGTAGAATTACAGCCATTGTGCCATTAAACCAAGGGTCATCACATAGCTTTAAAAGTTATTAAAGAGCATGGTAAGCACTGATTCAATTGAAGAGGCATTCCTGCCTCTGCAAGATAGCTAATGAACTGCTGAGATTAACCTGCAACAAAATAAAAAAATGCTGTTTGAAATGGACAGAACTCAAGGAGATGTAACATGAAAAAAAATATACTTTACGAAGTAGCTTATACAAATATGACTTGATGATGATGATGCTACCCATTTAGTCATGTCCAACTCAGTGATTTTATGGTCCAGGTCTCGCCTCATCTTCCAATCTTGCACTATTTCTTTGAGTTGTTCTATGCTCTGGCTGGTGTCAGCTTTGATGCTATCCAGCCACCGTGTTCTTTGATGACCTGGTTTCCTTTTACCACTAACTCTTCCAAACATAATTTCTTTCTCCAGTGAAGTCTCCCGCATGACATGGCCAAAGTAAGTGAGATGTAGTTTCAGAATTTGGCCTTCAAGTGATATGTCTGGTGTGATCTGTCCCCGTCCACACACACACACAAACACAGCCAGCCGAGGGTTAAGAAAGTACTTGGCACGCACATAGGTCGTTATTTCAAACTTGGCAGCAATATAATCAACGTCTGCCAAGAGCTTTTACTGCAACAGATAACATAACATTACATACGCATTGCAAATAGTCCAGCAAAACAAAATCCCTTTCGGCAGCTTCAGACATTGTTCAAGTGACTAGCCAAAGTTTGTTTTTGTTCGTCACGGAGTTTTACCAGCCACCACCCTCTCTTATATAGTCTCTGGGGTGTGGTCCAGTGACTCAGTTCTAATCCCTAGCACGCCTCCTTAACTGCTGCAACCGTTTATCACGCCTTCGTTGGCGTGCATCCAGGAATGACGGCTCTCCTTCACTCTCATCCAAGACACCTGGCTCCTGGCTAATCTCCTCTCCCTTGGCCGGCACCTGAGACAGTGCCAGAGGGGAGGGGCCTGGAGAGGGAGGCCTGGCTGACTCCTCTTCCTCATGTTTGGAGCTTTCTTCCTCTGATGAGATAGGCTCAGAGGGCGGGGCCACAACATGGTGTTACTTGCTCCCCAAATATGACCTAGGATCACTTTAATAGTTTGATTGTGTTGTTATATTTGTTTATATCAGTGTTTCTCAACCTTGGCTGCTGGATGATGTGTGGATTTCAACTCCCAGAATTCTGGGAGTTGAAGTCCACACATCATTCATCCGCCAAGGTTGAGAAACACTGGTTTATATGGTTTTTAAGTACAATGCACTACCCAGATATATATTTGAAATGGGTGGCTACAGAAAGAAACGTTATCTGTTTCTGCGGTCTAGAATTGATTGCCTGCCCATTTTGGCAAAGGGAACCAGGAGGTGCAATTTAATTATTCCAATATATTTCAAAGATCAAATAAATAATTGCAAGAAAAAAAAATGGGGTCAGATTACAGATTATAAAAGGAGAAAGAAGCATAGAGAAAGTGCAAAGGGAGTGGAAGACAAATTAAGAACACAGTGTAAATCCTGAACTCTCCATCTGTGTTCCACTGTCCCCTTGTGGCCAGTTGATTGTGAAATGCTGAAAAGTCAGTGGCACTGATGTCACACTTCCAAGATTGGATACCAGATTGGAGGAAGAAATTAGATCTTTTTTTTTTTAATTTGATTTATATGCCGCCCTTCTCCGGAGACTCAGGGCGGCTTACAATGCGTTAAGCAATAGCCTTCATATTTTTGTATATTTTATACAAAGTCAGTTTATTGCCCCCACAATCTGGGTCCTCATTTTACCTACCTTAGAAAGGATGGAAGGCTGAGTCAACCTTGAGCCTGGTGAGATTTGAACTTGCAGTAATTGCAGGCAGCTGATGTTAATAACAGCACTGTTAATAACAGTGCTCTAGTCTGCTGCGCCACTAGGCTCTTTACCAATATATATTAAAAATAAAATCCAAAAACTTCTCTAGAATAATGGGCAAGTCAGAAATTCATTGCCCCGCTGGTTTCCACACTTCTAACAAGCACCGATGTGGTTTTTGTGGTTCTCCTTGCAAAATTAAAAAAAAAGATTAAAATTGCACCGTGAATAAAATGCTTCAATGGTGCATTTAAATGAATCTTTAAATGCAGCATTTCTCATAGGAGTTCCCTTATCAGTGAGACAGGGCAGCATATAAATTGAATGAAACAATAAATAAAGTAAATTTATTTGCAGTATTTGTGGTTTGGAGAGATAAGGCAGAATTGATTTAGGACTCAAAGCAGATGCCAAAATTGCATAGGAAAGAAAAAAGAGATAGATGATAGAGATAGAGAGATAAAGAGATAGAGAGATAGATGATAGATAGATAGATAGATAGATAGATAGATAGATAGATAGATAGATAGACGGATGGATAGATAGACAGACAGACAGATGGACAGAGGGAGGGAGGGAAAGAGAGAGATGTATAGGATATGGATGGATGAATGGAAATGGATGGATAGAGATAGACAGACAGACAGACAGACAGACAGACAGACAGAGATGGATAAGATATGGGTGGATGGAGATGGATGGATAGTGATAGAAAGAAAGAAAGAAAGAAAGAAAGAAAGAAAGAAAGAAAGAAAGAAAGAAAGAAAGAAAGAAAGAAAGAAAGAAAGAGGGAAAGGTAGGTAGATAGATAGATAGATAGATAGATAGATAGATAGATAGATAGATAGATAGGGATGATAGATAGATATGGGTAGATTGGATAAGGAAAAGGACTTTGATGCATGATTGTAAATATATTCCAAAAGATGAAGTCATTCTTATTTACATACTGTATGCACACAAAGTCTTCATACTTTTATGCTCCGGAGACCAACATCTGGAGAGCATCACAGTTGAAGAAGACTGCAGTAGATGATTCCTATGTAGTTTCTTGCATTTGCACTATAAGAAGGAATAAAAAATGTGGTCCATCCAATTATTATTCCATGCCAGTTAAGATCATAGCCTATGCATTTACCAAAATAGAAACACATAGCTTGGGAAAGCCTTACGGCACATTTAAATCTGAACCAATATATCATAGCATAAGCTTTCTGGTCTCTGGTCTTTTCTTTGCCTCTTTCCATCTCCCCATCATAAACAGCTGTATATATATATATAAAATATTCTCCTCCTAGGGATGCATTCGATGCAGATGATAAACTGCACTGTGATCCATAAAACTTTATGCTTTAATAAACATGCTACTTACTTGCAGAGAAAACAACATATAGTCCGTGGGCATTTAAAGTGGGTTACTCAGAAAACTCTTAAAATGAGAAACAATAATGTTTTTCCCCATTTTTTTTTTTTTTGGTCACTGGGCTTCTACAAGAAATGTTAGCATAATATATAGAAAAAGAGAACCTATTAAACCAGCCTTGGGATTGAATGAGAATACCTGAGAAAACAAATATTTATTTGTCATGGCAACTGTTTCCTCAAAATAAATAAATAAATGGGACACCCACGTTTTGTGTTGAATCTTGCTTTTAGTTACAAATGCATGATGCTCCTCCTTCCCTCCCTCCCTCCCTCCCTTCTCTCCTTCCTTCCTTCCCCCTACTTCTCTTCCTCCTTCCCCTTTCCTTCCTCCCTCCCTCCTTCTCTTCCTTCTTCCCCTTTCCTCCCTCCCTCCCCCTTCCTTCTTTCCTCCCTTCCTTCCTCCCTTCCTCCCTCCCTCCTTCTCTTCCTCCTTCCCCTTTCCTTCCTCCCTCCCTCCTTCCCTCCCCCTTCCTCCCTCCCTCCCCTCTTCTGTTCCTCCTTCCCCTTTCCTCCCTCCCTCCCTCCTTCTTTCCCCTTCCTTCTTCCCTCCCTCCTTCTCTTCCTCCTTCCCCTTCCTTCCTTCCTCCCTCCCTCCTTCTCTTCCTCCTTCCCCCTTCCTTCTTTCCTTCCTCCCTCCTTCTCTTCCCCATTCCTTCCTCCCTCCCTCCTTCCCCCTTCCTTCCTCCCTCCTTCTCTTCCTCCTTCCCCTTTCCTTCCTTCCTTCCTCCTACCCTTCCTCCTTTCCCCTCCCAACCTCCCTCCCTCCCTCCATTCCTTCCCTCCTTCCTCCCTTCCCCATCTCTTTCTTTCATTCTTTCTTTCTTTCTTTCTCCTTGCCGGAGTCTTATTAAAATAAGGCTGTGCTGTCAAGGTCAGTAAGCATTCAGATGATTTGCTGAATAAGCAGCGATAAAGGAAGTGAAAGATGCCAAGAGTCTGGATACATTATGTCATCATCCCCTAGAGAAATTATCTTGAGCATCTGGCTAGGCTTCTTATACTAGACTGAGACATACCGAGATATTTCAGCTCAGACAGGAACTTTGATCAGAATGTTTTAACAAGCTACATGCATTAAAAATAAAACGAAGAGGTTTCTCTCTCTCTCTCTCTCTCTCTCTCTCTCTCTCTCTCTGCCCCCCCCCTCTCTCTCTCTCCCCCCCCCTCTTGTCTCCTCATTTTTATCTATGGTCCCTCCTTCTTTGTAGCCTCCAGAAAAAAGAATCCACAGACACAGGGAAGCTGAGAAAAAGCAATAGAGAAAAGGGAAAAAAAATCCATTGACAGAGAACACCTGGAGAAGAAGGTTGGAGATAGAGCTTAAATGAATTTTATTTTTAATTTATGAGAGATTGAAAGTGTCCCTGATGTGAAGGCAAGCAAAAGAAATTTCTTCCATTGGAGAAGAATTTCACAAATTCTTTTCTGGAATCAGTAACTGCTGTCATCCATTTCCATTCATGTAGATTAGTCTGGCCATTGCCCCAATCATCACATTTGCCAAAATCTTTGACATCCATATGTTAATATTAAAGTAAAGCAAATAGAGGGATGTGGTGGCTCAGTGACTAAGACTCAGAGCTTGTTGATTGAAAGGTCGGCAGTTCAGCGGTTTGAATCCCTAGGGTGAGCTCCCGTTACTTGTCCCAGCTTCTGCCAACCTAGCAGTTCGAAAGCATGTAAAAAATGCAAGTAGAAAAATAGGGACCACCTTTGGTGGGAAGGTAACAGCGTTCCGTCCACCTTTGGCATTTAGTCATGCCGGCCACATGACCATGGAGGCGTCTTCGGACAGCACTGGCTCTTCGGCTTTGAAACAGAAATGAGCACCGCCCTCTAGAGTCAGGAACGACTAGCACTTATGTGCGAGGGGAACCTTTACCTTTACCTTAAAGCAAATAGGTTGATTGAAAGGTTCTGCCATATAGCCCAAGGCATTAACTGTTCCAGGGACCCAATTATGTGAAAGGGTCAAGGGCAGATACAATTCTTTTAGAATGGTAAGAACATCAGTATATAAACATATTGCTTTATGGAAGGAGAGTGGAAGTCACATTAGTTTGAACGGTGGCAGGAACTGGATAGTTCTAGTCTAGTGAAGAGAAGGACTAGGGATGACAAGATAGCAGTCTTCCAACATTTGGGGGCTGTCACAGAGAGGAGAGGGTCAACCTCCAAAGGTTCTCCAAAGCACAAGGACGTCACGGATGGAAACCTGTCATAGAGAGATCCAAACTAGAACTAAGGAGAAATTTCCTAACAGTGAGAGCAATCAACCAATGGAATAGCTTGCCTTTGGGAGTTGTGGGTGCTTCATCACTGGAGGTTTTTAAGAAGAGATTGGGCAGCCATTTGTCTGGAATGGTGTACGGCAGTGATGGCTAACCTTTTTGTCGTTGCATGCCAAAAGTGGGGGGAGTGCGGGGGGCTCGCACGCATGCCCACACCCATAATTCAATGCACCCTGCCCCTCCCACACATACGCACAAGACCCCCCCCCCCCGCGCTCCCCCTGCTTTTGGCATGTGATGGCACGGTGGGCCCAGTAGGTCCATTCCCTACCCACCTGGATGCCCTCCGGAGGAGGCTGGAAAAGGCCTGTTTCCCAACTTCCAGTGGGACCGGAAGGCCCATTTGTCACTCTCTCCAGGCTCCAGAGGCTTTCTAGGAGCCTGGGGAGGGCGAAAACAGCCTTCCCCACCCTCCCCAAAGGTCCTCCGGAGGCAGGAAACAGCCCATTTCCCAAATTCCGGTGGGTCCAGAAGGCCCAAAAATCAGCTGGCTGGCACGCACATGCGCACTGGAGCTGAGCTAGGGCAATGCTCGTGTGCCCACAGATATGGCTCCATGTGCCACCTGTGGCACACATGCCATAGGTTCGCCTCATGGGTATAGGGTCTATGTCAGCGTTCCAAATTAGGCTCTCTTCCAGCGCTGACATAACAAGATGAACTTTTACCTAGTTTTGTATGTACAGATAGTGTTTCCTGGGAGACGAGGGTGGGGGCTACATTCCTGTGAAAAGAACGTGCCGGGAGGTAGAGCTGGATTTGCATGATGGCCAATGGGACATTGGGGTTGGAGAGCGGAAGAGGAGGGGGTTGGAAGGAGGGGCCAGTTTGGCTGCAAAAATGAAATCAGGATTGTCGGCTTTTTATGTTCTTAAAAAAAAATGTTTCATTAGAGAGATTGCGCTTGAAAATGAAACTCATTTAAGATAGCACCGAAACCTGACAGTCTCCTTGAGCAAGGCTTTGACTAGAAGACCTCCCAGGTTCCTTCCAACTCTGTTAATCTATATTCTTTATTCATGAGAAACATTGTACATGTGGGCATGATGTGTTTCAACTCCGTAGCTTTGCTCTGAGGACTTTAGAGAAGGCAAACTGTATATTAAGAGCCAGTTAAGTGATTTTAGGCAGTGGGCTAGAAACTGGGAGACTGTGAATTCTAGTCCTGCCTTAGACACAAAGCCAGTTGGTGACCTCTCTCTCAGCCCTAGGAAGAAGGCAATGGCAAACCAGTTCTGACAGTCTTTCCAAGAAAATTGCAGGGACTTGTCTTGGCGGTTGTCAGGTATCACCTGTATTTTTTATCCTGAGAATTTCCCCCTTAATACGTGGACTAAATCCTCCCCAGCTGATTTTAAGGGATATTTGAAAGCCCATTTTTATAAGCAATTATTCCTTTAACTGTCATCTGTTTATTGATTACATAGGTTTTGTATGATTGCTTTGTGTATTTATGAACGTGCAACATGTGTGAATGTATAATACACATAAAAATATTATGTATTTTCATATTCCTTTATAAATCTGTTCTTACATTTGGAAATGTTTCATTTTATGTTGTAAACTGCCATACGCTCGTATGCCAGGAGCACATGGCTATAAAGTTGGCAATAAATAAATTTGACAGTAAAGAAATTCAGTGAATATTCTTGAATCTGTTCAGTGCCTGATTAGAGCACTTCTATCTTGTCTCGATCGAAATCTAATTTTTTTTTTTAGTTCTCATCCAACAAATTTCTGACGCCCAACATTGATCTAAAAAAAAAAAAAAAAATCAGCAGCTTCCCTTGTGAAAAATTAACAAAATAAAGAACTATGTTATCTTTATACTAATGATGGCAGAGCCCAAATCCTCTGATCTTTCTTGGCAGTTTCATGCAGATGTTGAATAGCATGGAGGATCAGACTGAACGCTGTGAACTAGTAATAGTCAGGAGTGAAATTCAGCAGGTTCTGATAGGTTCTGGAGAACCGATATGTGGAAATTTTGAGTAGTTCAGAGAACTGGCAAATACCACCTCTGGCTGGTCCCAGAGCGGGGTGGGAGTGGAGATTTTGCAATATCCTTCCCCCAGGAGTGGGGAGAGAATTGGGATTTTGCAGCATCCTTCCCTTGGAGTGTGGTGGGAATGGAGATTTTGCAGTATCCTTCCCCTGGAGTGGGGTAGAAATGGAGTTTTTGCAGTATCCTTCCCCTGTCATGCCCACCAAGCCACACCACGCCCACCAAGCCATACCCACAGAACCGGTAGTAAAAAAATTTGAATTTCACCACTGGTAATAACACTTAGACCACTGATGGCTAACCTTTTTGTTGTCACGTGCTGAAAGCATGTATGTGCCCGCACCCTTAATGTAATGCGTGCATGACCCCCCGTGTTCCACACACCCCATTTTGGGCCTAGTAGGCCTCCCTGCAGCCTCCTGGGAGCAAAAACGGGCCACGGGGGGTGCACCGCACCCCCCACACTCCATTTTGGGCCTAGTAGGCCTCCCTGCACTTATAACCCATAATGCAATGCGTGTGCAACCCCACCACCACCTGCACACGCAATGCCCCCATGCATGCACGCCATCTCCCGCATTCTCCCTGCCCCCAAGCATGCACAGCAGAGACCCGAAAATCAGCTGGCTGGTGGGAGGCATGTGCATATGTGGTGGAGCTGAGCTGTGGCGATGGCTCGCGTGCCCGCAGAGAGGGTTTTGCATGCCACCTGTGGCACGCGTGCCATATGTTTGCTATCACAGACTTAGACCCTAGGTGCTTTTTCAGGAGGCAATTGGACTTTCTTGTTTTTTTTCTTTGAAGATGTTTAGCTTCTCAACCAAGAAGCTTCTTCAGCTCTGACAGGATGGTGGGGAATGGAAGGACTACTCCCAAACCATTCAAAGGGTGTTCATCCCAAACTATACAATATGGGATGAACATCCTTTGAATGGTGTGGGAGTAGGAATACATTTCCAGAGAAAAATTGCAGACTACAGGAACCAGGAGCAGTGCAGGTGGGGGGGGGGTTGCACACGCATTGCATTATGGGTTATAAGTGTCCAAGTCCAGTTGCCTCCTGAAAAAGCACCTTTGGGACAACCATGACCTAGATGACTGAGAATCTCTACAGACTAAAAGCACTTAAACTTATATTCTGATTCATAGTGCTTTACAGCCCTCTCTAAGCTGTTTATAGTGTCAGCATATTGCCCCCAACAATCTGGGTCCTCATTTTACTGACCTCAGAAGGCTGGAAGGCTGAGTCAACCTTGAGCTGGTCAGGATTGAACTCCTGATTGTGGGCAGAGTTAGCCTGCAATACTGCATTCTAACCATTGAGCCACCTTGGCTCCACCGACATACCATAAACCAGTGTCCAGAAGGCTAAAATGGAGACTGCTGAGCATTACAAAACAGTGCATCCTAAACAGATTTGTCCCAAATTATCCTGCAGAATCCCATGGCTGATACGATTTAATGTCCTGAGAGGTCCACAACAAGTAGTAACATCTCCCTTTCCGATTTCTTGGGGTACAGTATTTACTACTTACTAAAGGTAGTCCTTGCTTAATGACAAGTTGCAAGTTGGTCACATGATCACATTTTAGATCCTTGTTAGCTGGCTTGCCTTTATGGCGGTTTGCAACATCCAGTAATCACATGAGTGTGATTTTCCAGTGTTTGCTTCCAATGTCGAACAAAGAAATGTCCATTGGGTACAATGGATTCATTTAATGACTGCCAGATTCACTTAATGACCATGAAAGGACCATGGGCTTTGTTTAATGACTATGGCATTCACCTAATGACTGCTGCAAAGAAGATCATAAAATCAGGCACTGTCATGTGGTGACTTTCGTAATGATCGTCATCAGTGGTGGCATTCAATTTTTTTCCCTACCAGTTCTGTGGGCGTGGCTTGGTGGAGAGGTCCTGTGGCTGAGTGGGTGTGGTCAACTTGATGTCACTCATGCCCGCACCCACTCAGTCACATGACCACCCCAAGCCACGCCCACAGAACCCAGTAGGAAAAAATGTGTGTATGAGCACGAGAAGGGCTCATAGTGAATTCTGTGGCAAGGAGAATCCAAACTTTTCTCCCTCCATTTACAGCGGAGCTAATGCTCCCTTTATGGTCCCTCCCCTGGCCCCCTCCCTCCCAGGGGTCAAAGTACCTTAAAGGGACAGGCTGCAGCAGCTCCCCTGTGAATGGAGGGAGAAAAGTTTGGATTCTCTCTGCTGCATTTAACGTTGAATTCTGTGGAATATCAAGCGGCCGGAAGGGCCAAGCGAATGGCCAGAAGAGATAAGCAGCAACCAGGTGACCGGGCAAGTGGGCAGGCATGGGCAGGGCCAACCACAGGTGATTTTTACCGGTTTGGCGAACTGATTCAAATCATCCCTACCGGTTCACCCGATCTGGTCCGATCCGGTCGAATTTCACCCCTGATCGTCATGACTTACGATCATAATTCCAAGATCAATTATGGTAGTAAATTGAGGAATACCTATATTTGTTCCCTGAAATCATTCATTCAGGCTATGCTTCCAGAGGCATCCATTCTAAGCTCTATAGATATTACTATCTCAGTAGATAATTCAGTAATGGTGCTATAAACCAATTTGATGGCTGGAGTTCACAATCAGATACAGATGTTCTGTCTCTACTGCTTTCCAAATCTCTTTTGGGGGTCTCTATTCGGATGTTGCTTTCAACCCATTGTATTAGATGTGTTGAAGAAAATGAAATATGAATGTGTTTTCATAGACATCAGGTTATTACTTGGCAGATGGGCTTTATACTTAAAACAAATACAAGGCAAAACATTTAATGAGATAGGAGTTGGGAATTCCTTATATATAATTTACAATCTGTTTTTACATGTTTTATCTACATATGTATCTACTTAGGCATGGTGTTTATTTGCAGAGCAAATAAAGTTGACATTAGCATACCTTCTAAATAATTTGGTATCTAAGAACAGTGTACCCTCTAAATAATTTGGTACGTAGGAAGAACTTTGAAAGAAATAAAGCATTATTAATGCTCTGATAATGCTTCTTTCGTCGTGCTGCTTTTTTTAAAAAAAAATACATGAAATACCTACACCAGTAAGAGAAAAGATAATTGGGAAATATTTGGTTATTCAAGCCTTGCTATAACATTATCACAATTCATTTTCTTAATTATCCTGGAAGTCATATGCCCTGAGTCTTAGCACATATATTAGGGAAGGGCATGGTAATATATGTAAAAATCCTTGGGGGGGGGGGTTTAATGAATTATGTAACATGTATTTTCTTTCATCAGGTTTGCAGATCAGGAGCGGAAAACTCATAAATATGGGGAATGATTATTATTAGAAACTGAGTGCGAAAAGAATATATTTTGTAAAGTTCTTTAAAATCCAAAGAACTTGCGGATAAGAGACACAGTTGTAGATCAGTCTAGAACCGTGATGGCAAACCTATGGCACATGTGCCACAGGTGGCACGCGTAGCCATATCAGTGGGCATGCCAGCCCAGCTCTGGCGCGCCAGCTGATTTTCGGGCCTTCTGGGCCCACCAGAAGTAGGGAAACCGGCTGTTTCCTGCCTCTGGAGTGCCGGGGGGGGAGAGGGGGAGGTCCGTTTTTTCCCTCACCTGGCTCCAGATCCTCTCTATGCATCTGGGGAGGGTGAAAACAGCCTCCCCCCCCCCGGAGGCCCTCCGGAGGCCTGAAACGACCCGTTTCTCAATTATCGGTTGGACAGGAAGTGACTTTTTTGCTGTTTACAGCCTCCAGAGACTCCTAGAGTGCCAGGAGCGGGGGGGGGGGGTTGCATGTGCATGCGCAGGGCGGGGCACATAGACTTATGGGTGTGGGCACACGCATGCACGAACCTCCTCTGCCCCCCCCTCCTGGCATGCGATGACAAAATGTTTAGCCATCACTGGTCTAGAAGAAGTCTCCTTGAACAAAAAAGATATGACCTTTTTTTTTTTGCAAATAACTATAGACTTCCTTCTCAGATATTTTCTTCAATTTGTAAGATGGGTTTTCACCAGTTGTTGTAGCAAGCTAAAGTGGGGGACATATTTCAGCATATTTGGGAATCTAACCAGAGGTAGGTTTCAGCAGGTTCTGACCAGTTCTGGAGAACTGGTAGCGGAAATTTTGAGTAGTTCAGAGAACCGGTAGTAAAAATTCTGACTGGCCCCACCCCCATCTATTCTCTGCCTCCCAAGTCCCAGCTGATCGGGAGAAAATGGGGATTTTGCAGTAACCTTCCACTGGATTGGGGAGGGAATGGAGATTTTACAGTATCCTTCCCCTGCCACACCCACCAAGCCACGCCCACCAAGCCATGTCATGCCCACAAGCCACGCCCACAGAACCAGTAGTAAAAAAAATTTGAAACCCACCACTGAGTTGAACCCCCTGCTCAAGCAGGAGACCCTATAACATTTCAGGCAAATGATTGTCTAATTTCTTCTTAAAAACCTTCAGTGTTGGAGCACCCACAGCTTCGGAAGGCAAGTCGTTCCACTAATTAATTGTTATCACAGGAACAATTAAGGAAATTTTTCTTTAATTCTCCTTGATTAGTTTCTATCCATTGTTTCTTTTTTCTTGCCATCTGGTGTTTGGGAAAATAAGTTGACACCCCCACCTCTTCTTTGTGGCAGCCCTTCAAATATTGGAATACCGCTATCATGTCACCCCATTCCTTCTTTTCTCTAGACTAGTCATATTTAATTCCCCCAATCATTCTTCACATAGTTTGCATGCCCTTAATCATCTTTGTTGCTCTTCTCTGCAATCTTTCCAGAGTCTCAACGTCTTTTTTATAATATGGTGACCAAAACTGGTTGCAGTATTTGAGATGTGGTCTTGCTAAGGTTTTATAAAGTGATACTAATACTTCATATAATCTTGACTCTATCCCTCTGTTTATGCAACCAAGGATTGAATTAGCATTTTTGGCGGCTGCTGCACACTGCTGGCTCATATTTAAGTGATTGTATGGCTTATATTTGAGCTTTTATCATTTCCTTTATATTTTCTATACATTTGTTATATATCCTTTTCACTTTCTACTGCCATTCAGTTGGGTTTAGAGGTGGTATTCAGCTGGTTCGGACCGGTTCGCCCAAACCGGTAACGGAAATCATGGGTGGGCCCCACCCACCCCGCCTGCCTGCCTAAGCTCTATGCCATCCTATTTAGTCATGTTTTCGAGGCCAGGTTCATGCGTGGAAGGTGCATGTGCCAGCAAAGCACATGCCTGGAAGGCCGGGCGCATGCGTGGACCAGTGGTGGTTTGCTCACAGTTCGCACCAGTTCGCAAGAACCGGTAGTAAAAATTTGTAGCAGTTCAGAGAACCAGTAATAACATTGGCTGGCCACAGCCCTGAACTGGTCCCCGGCCTGGTCGCCACTCGCTTACCCCACCCACCTCATCAGAGGCTTTTTTTTTTTACTTTTAAAAGCATTTTTTCTACAACCTCTTCGGCCGAAAAAATGATTTTAAAAGTAAAAAAAAAAAAGCCTCTGACAATCGTGCAGCTCAGCTGGGATCATCAGAGGCTTTTACAAGCATTTTTTCTACAACCTCTTCAGACGAAGGGGTTGTAGAAAAAATGCTTTTAAAGCCTCCGACGATCCCAGCTGAGTTGCCTGATCGCCAGAGCCTTTTAAAAGCATTTTTATCTGCAACCTCTTTGGCCGAAGAGGTTGTAGGAAAAAAAATCCCTTTAAAAGCCTCTGGCGATCCCAGCTGAGTTGCCTGATCACCAGAGGCTTTTAAAAGCATTTTTTTCTGCAACCTCTTAAGGTTGTAGAAAAAATGCTTTTAAAAGTTAAAAAAAAAAAAGTTGGCCACGCCCACACAATCACATTACCCCCACAAGCCACACCCACAAAATAAGTCACACCCACAGAACCGGTAGTAAAAAATTTTAGAACCCATCCCTGGCATGGACGCTCACATTTGCAAACTGGTAGGGAAAGTAAGTGAATACTATCCCTGGTTGGGTTACTATAACATACTTTTCATGGAGTGGCTTTGCAGACATTACAGTTAGTACAAAATGAAACAATTACATTCCTAGTGGGACAATATTGCCTATGTAGAATTATACCAATTTTGCAAAGAGAGCATTGATTTTCTGTATGTTCTTGGGTGCAAACCAAAGTTTTTTTTTATTATTATAATTTTTTTTTATTTATTTAAAACAATACATCAAAAAAAAGAAATAGTCAAACAAATGATCACAACAGGAACTTTGCATGATATTTACACTTTCTACGGTATGTAGGCTTCAGTCAGATTTAACATATATTAAACATAATCCTGGTTATACTTGACTTTTTGGGCGTCTGTTGTTCAACCAAAAGTACCATTTGTCCCAACATTGGAAATATACGGAGTCCTTTTGATCTCTCAATGCTTTAGTCAGTCTGTCGGCTTCCGCATAATCCAAAATTTTCTCCAAAATCAAATCTTCAGCCGGCAGGTCTTTCCCTTCCAATGTTGGGCGAAACATATTCTTGCTGACGTGGTGATAAATACACACAGACACCATATATTTGTGCCTATGTTGTCTGGCCTGATGTTCAGTAGATAGTACTCTGGTTTCAGAATTAGGTTATAACCTGCGATTTCCATGATCCATGCCTGTATAATTTTCCAGAATTCAGTCGTCCTGGAGCAGGTCCACCACATGTGGAAATAGGTGCCAATCTCCCACACCAAAGTCTTGATTAGCAACTTTAAAGCCTTGTGTTGAATAGCATCAGGATACATCAAGCTATGCCTTACCAGAACTGAATCTGTGTATCTTGTCCTGACATCTAGAAAGAGCTTAAAAGAGATTGTGCTGGGACTGAGAAAGAAAGAAGAGTATCTTTAAGAGCAAACAGAAATACAAGCGTATGAGAGATTTTGTTTTCCAAAACAAATTTAGTTTTAGTCTATCATACAAACCTTCCAGAGGGAAAAAAAGATCTCAACGGTTCAAAGGATTCATTAATAAAAGAGGTTTCCTTCTTCCTCTATTAAAATTCTGTACTTCTTTTTACATAGTAAAACAGTACAACAGTAAAAAAAAAAAACCTACAACAAAAAATAAAAGAAAGAATAGGTGCAGAAAAAGCAAAATAAAAAGCAAAATATAAAAGAAAGAAAAAAAGAATAGGGTAAAGATAAATAGATAGATAGATAGATAGATAGATAGATAGATAGATAGATAGATATGCCTTTCCCTTTCATCACAATTAAAAATTAGTTTTAGTAACTTATCGCCTTCTCTTAAAATAAAACTCTTCTTTCCATACCCCATCTCTTACCTATAAACCAGGTGGGTTGCCCTGGTTCACACTGGTTCTATAGAACCGGTAGTAAAACTGGCGGGAGGCTCCGCCCACTGACCCCGATGTCATCAAAATGCTTCTGCGCATGTGAGTGAAGCGAGCACGAGCTCGCAGCCCCGTTGCAAACCGGTAGTAAAGGTAAGTAGAACCCACCCCTGCTATAAACCAGTAGTGGGATTCAAATCCCGGCGCTACCAGTTCGCTATCAGTAGTGCGCAGGGGCGTACACTTGCTTCACGAGTGCGTGGCGCTTCTGCGTATGCGCAGAGTGTTTTTGATGACATCTGGGTGGGTGGGCAGAGCCTCCTGCCGCTACCGGTTCGCCTGAACCAAGGTGAACCAGTAGAAGCCTACCACTGCTATAAAACCTTAATATGTCAGCAAGAGTCCTTTAAGGATTACCAGAGTTGATGTACTGTAGAAGGAATGGCAGAACCTGGGGGCAAAGTTAAAAGAGGAATCAGCCTAGAATCTCTATGTAGCTGCGAGGAGACTAAATCCAACCTCTATTGTTTTGTTTGCTTATTGCTTATTTCAGATTCAAGGCCACCCATCTCTTCAACAACTCTGGACTATATTTGGATTTTGTTTTCTCAAGTCTGTGGTTTGCCACTCCAAAGACAGTTGATTTTTTGGTACGTATGCCAACAGTTTTTTTAGGGCTTACTTCTGAGACTTGAGCATCATCTCATTGACTTTTACAAACCATGCAATGCAATGGCTTCATCAAGCAGCTTTTTATTCAGATAATTGCTTTCCTGGAAGTCAATCAGTTACCTTGACAGCTTCTTGCAGACATTTTACACAGCGGTTATTTTGCCCCAGTTTTAACTCCCATGGTTGTGATAAATATTGTTTGGGAATTAAATTACCAAACAGCCTTCAACTGTAACTGGTGTGGAAAGGCACACATCATAGGGGCAACCGAACAGAACTTGTGTCATGCAGCAACACCACAAAGCAAGCAACAACGCCATGGGGTGGAAGGGGAAAAAAATGTTGAAAACATTGATTGTCAAGTGTTTCAATTAAAGGGTATTCGAGAGTGCAATTTGAATAGTGGCTTGTTGTCGTGTACCATGTAGTATATAGCAGTGTCTCCTTGTAAGAGGACAGTGCCTGCAAAATAGCCAGTATTGCTAGGGCACTGTCCCTTTAAGGCTTCTCCTTAGCAACTGATCTCAATTGTTGGAAGAAATGTCCATCTGGGTTCAGTTCCAAGTGGGGGAAAAAGACACTGGATTCATGGAAATTGCTTATTGTTTATTGATGAACAGGATCACATGGCTTGAGTTCCTGAGCAGAAAAAGGGCAGAGATGCTGAGAGTGCCTTGGTTTCATGCCCTCTATTGGGGTTTGAATTTGAGCTTGTATTCTGATTGGTTGTCAGACTCCCATGGGGCTATGCAGGGGCAATTCTGTAGTCTGTCCTGAGTCCCAAGCTTGGTTGAGACTTGCTGGGTGATGCAATCTCCCCAGGTGCCATGTGGTGAGATCTGTTCCTAGATGGGTAGAGGGCTAATCCTATCTTTGTTGGATCTTGGGTGTGGGCATTTGCCTATGAATAGACCTGGCTATCTCTTTATCTCTTAAGTGCGGGCATCTGCTGAAGATGGTGGGGGCTATTAAGAGTGAGTCTGCTTCCTGCCTAAAAAAAACATGTTTCTCCATTTCTCATCCAGGAAAATATAATATTCTGCCTTTTTAATATTTCCTAATTTTTTTCATTTCTTTTGAAGAGGGGTGAGTGCTAACTTCCTACACTATAAAAGCTGAGCAAATAGGCAGCTGAGTATGTTGGTGTGAGAGGAAAGGTAGTTTGTGTGGGTTTTTTTGGAGGGGGCAGGGGAAAACTAAAAGCCTGAAGCAGCCCAAGGCAAATTTACTGTTACTGTTCTCCAGAAGTTGGACTCACAAAGACAGCTAGTGGAGAAACAGAAGTTGTACTAGACTAGGGGAAGAGTGGTATAGAAGAATTCAATTCTTTGAGTATTTGAGTATTTGTGAGTGTATTGCCTAGAAGCCAGGAAGAGTTGTGTTGCTCACTTGAAGTTTTGGAGCCCAGAAACCTGGATATATCTAAAAAAAAAACCTGTGACATTCCTGTTGCTGTCATAAAGTTTTGACCAATGAGAAAGACATTTTTTGAGGGTTCTTGGTGCTCTCTGAGCTTGGTTGTTTGTTTGCAGATTTCTTCATTACCCAAATTAGATAACATCATCAGTGCTAGGTCTCATTTCCACCCTGAGCCACAAATATTCTCGTTTATTAAGACCTTCTTTTCAAGCAGGAACCCTCAGTGCTAAAGCAGGAATGATTTTCATGGGACCTGGTCTAGGACAGATGTGAGCTGCACAACTATTGGAAGCACTATCCATCCAGCTTGTTTACCAACTGCTGGGATTCTGCCATGATAGGGAGGTCACTCTATGTCAGGGCTGTCAAACTCATGGCCTGCAGGCTGGATGCATCATGTGTTGGCCACGTCCACATCCAGTTTAGCAAAGGGAGGAAAAGTCCTGATACATCATGTGAAGTTGCTGTAACAACATTCCCCTGGGGGGGGGAGGTGGTTAGGAGCATGATTAATCCCCTGTATTATTCTTTTTCCAGGACATGCTTCTTTTTCTGAGGGTGGGGGGCAGCCTGTCAGACCTGGTAGATTTTACCTTTGAGCCTACAGGCCTGCCGCAAACTCTACTGCAGGAAAATGGGAGGAGGGTTATATGGAGTGAAGATAATATGTAGTCAAAATAACATTCTTTCCAGAAAGAATCGAAAGGCCGTTGTGCCCTGCAGCTGCATTGAGAAGAATGAGGAGGTATCTTCTGTTCCGGAGGGAACCTGATTGGTTCGTGTGATGGACATGTGGGTGAAGGGCAAGGACTTGAACCTTCTTTTGGGTGAGGAAAACCTGGAAGCTCTCAGATTCGGGTTTTCCCAGATGTGCCAATATGACATCTCTAATAAAATTAGCTTTGAGGAAATTCAAGCCTTTGGAGTTTGATTTTGTTGAGGGTGTTACTTGGAACTTGGAACCCTGACAATGACAATGAGTTTGACACTCCTGCTCTATGTCCTAAAAAATAATCTAGATACAGAACATTAATGCCAGGGAGAATAAAACCTTGCAGTTTATTAAAGAAAAAAAAACATTAGGAGAAAGGAAACTGGCATGAAACTAATGGGGTGGAATGGGACGCTGCTTTCTGACAAGCTGACCAACATTGATTAACTAAGATCATTTCTGATAGGTCTGTTTTGATTCTCTGTCAGTTCACAAAGAAGAAAACATGTCTCTTTTTGTAACGTCTTGGTGATCTTAAAATAATCAAAACAGATCATTCATGTCTTGCTGTGTTTCTGTTGGGCAAAATGAAGATTTGAGAAATGGGGTGGCAGGAGGTCAGAATTCTCTAGAGGGGCTACATCAGGGGTGGGTTCTACTTACCTTTACTACCGGTTCGCATTGCAAAGCTTCTGTACATGCACAGATCAACTTTGATGATGTCCGGGTCAGTGGGAGGAGCCTCCCGCCGGTTTTACTACCGTTTCTTGCGAACTGGTCTGAACCGGGGGCAACTCACCACTGGGATACATTAAATAGTGTCTTGAGCCAAATCACCTGGGACTTCGAAAACCTACTTTCCCCCCCATTCCACTTGAGCAAGTAAGTGCTACCACAAGGAATTCATGTACTCATATTTCCTCAAGTCTATTCTTCAAGCGCTAGAGACCTTAATCAAATAAACATAAAACACATACACACACACACACACAAAAAAAAAGATTCACCAATCAATGAGTTGACCTTATCACGGCAACTTTAATAAATACCATAAAATAATTCAAAACTCAATGTTGTCAGGTTGAATGGATTGATGATTCTCTGAGTATGCTCAGAACTTCAGCCAAGTTATTAAATGTCTCAAAGCTAAACATGTCAATTACAGCAACATTTTCCTAATTCAACGATGATTCACATATACAGAGTTCCAGTTTCAGCTTCTGATTGATTCTCAAAGTACCCACATCTGCCTTTTTCTTCTACATATGGTAGTGCTAATTCCCACACACCCAATCATACACACAGGAAAGAAAAAGGTGCAAATTTCCTAAGGGCCAATACATAGAACATAGAATAACACTGTTGGAAGGGACGTCAGAGGTCTTCTAGTCCCAACCCCCTGCTCAAGCAGGAGACCCTATACCATTTCAGACAAATGGCTCTCCAGTCTCTTTTTGAAAGCCTCCAATGATGGAGTACCCATAACTCCTGAAGGCAAGCTATTCCATGGGTTGACTGTTCTCACCGGTAGAAAATTTCTCCTTAGTTCTAGGTTGCTTCTTTCCTTTGTTTGTTTCCAACCATTGTTTCTTGTCTTGCTTTTTAATGCTTTGAAAAATAGTTTGACATACCCCCACCCCTATTTTTTCAAAGCAAAATTACTATTTCCTTTAGAAAATAGTTTGATGCGGTACATAAGTATTGTAAAGTGGCAGGCAGGGGCAACTAAAACCTCATCCTTGGGCTTTTCTCCAAGTCTACTCAGCATGGAATATGATCAGTGAACTAGGAGCTTGCTGGCTGCTGGAAAAAAAAGCCTAGAAACTAGTGGATTGGGATTTCACTGAACTAGGGCTGCAGAAAAATCTTGGTTTACCTGGCTAAAGAGAAATACATATATACCAGTGGTGGGTTCCTCCCGGTTCGGGCTGGTTCGGCCGAGCCGGTAGCGGTGACGATATGACATCACCGAACCGGTTCTCCCCCCCGCCCTCCCACCCCCCCCACCCCCCCACGTTATTCTTATCTTTTATTTGGTCCCACCCCCAATCTATTGCTGCCTCCTGAGTCCCAGCTGATGACTAGAGGGAAAAAACTGTTTAAACTCTTGCCGCAGGGCTTCAAAGGGCCGTCCTACAGCTGATCAGTGTTAAAAGCAAACAAATGAGTCGGGTCATAAGTGCGAGGATTGGTCATAAGTGCGAGGACCTTCCAGAAATGACTCTGACCAGCTAGCCACGCCCACCTAGTCACATAACCTCCAAGCCGCACCCACAAAATAAGCCACGCCCACAGAAGCGGTAGTAAAAAAATTTAGAACCCACCCCTGACACACACACACAAAGAGAAAGAAAGAGAGAGGAAGAATGAGAGACCTCACTGGGAGACCTTTATTGAGGGGTGGGTTCTAGTTATCTTTACTACCTGTTTGCAACGGGAGCGCACATATGCGCAGAAGCTTCTGCGCGTGCGCAGATCGTCAATTATGACGTCCAGGCAGGTGGGCAGAGCCTCCCGCCACTTTTACTACCAGTTCTAAAGAACCGGACAGAACTAGGAGTAACCCACCATTGTCTTTATTGTACACCACCAGGAGTCCTGATAATCATTCCTCACATTTATAACTATATAAATGTGAAGAATGAGTAAATTAAATAATTAAATATAAGATTGGGCAACCACACACGTTTATTGCAAAAGAAACAAACCACACAGAAAGGTAGAAAGTATATACTGTAACGTCCAACATACCTTACCCCTCTTTTTCTCTTTCACTTAGAAAATGTTCTAAAGCATCAAAAAATCCACGGGATATGAAAGGAACTGACAGCATATGTAGAGCTGCAGAAAAGTGCCCTGACCTCTAAAATAAATGATTAATTCAAAAGAAGAAATAACTCTTTTGGCAGTTTTTCCTACTCTGCCCCCCCATCCCTGCCCGCATTTCTTTGCTTTCTAGGGAAAACTCTTGGCCAATATCCACAGTGAATATATAAAATCCGCGTTTGGGTTTTAGCTTCCTGAACATGAGATATGATTGATAGGCAACCTACAAAACCTGGATCATTGACGCTCGTTTCTAATCTCTCGCCTGGTTGAAAAATATTAGCTTTAAACCCAATTAGGCAAAATATGTAAGAGTTGGAAGTATGCTAATGCATATATTATACCTATAGATGAAGAGACTCTAATAGCAGTACCCTGTGAATTCTCATTACAAGCGGGAAGTGAGAAAATAATTACTTGGAAAATACAACAGCGTAATAACACGGGCAAATGCTGGCATGCAAATATTCTTCACAGTAGATGCAGAAAGGAGGGGAGGAGTATTTCACCATGTACACCCCTCCACCACCACACACATACAGTGTCCACTTTGCTGATTTCACTGATACAGCCAACAATGGCTGCAATTCTACTAGTCCACAGATATCCAGAGCAAAACTGGAGGGAGGTTAAGATAATGGGTCATTCTGGAATGAGGTTTTAAAGGGCTGGGCTATATAAGGGTCCATAAGCATACAACAATACATGCAAAATTCTGACAGTCAGCCTATGCATTGGTCTTGCTGTTTGGTTGAGTCATAGGGTTGTGGTCTGGGTTCAAGCTGGAAGTCCTGCATATAAATTAGCAATAGCAATAAGACTTATATACTGTTTCACAGTGCATTACAACCCTCTCGAAGAGGTTTACAGAGTCAGCATATTACCCCCAACAATTTGGGTCCTCATTTTATTGACCTCAGAAGGATGGAAAGCTGAGTCAACCTTCAGCCTGGTGAGATTCAAACTGCCAAATTGCAGGCAGCCAGCAGTCAGCAGAAGTAGCCTGCAGTACTGCATTCTAACCACTGCGTCATCATGGCTCTTAATCATGAGTTGTTCCACCTGGAAAATTCCAGATAATTTCGATTTCAAGTACTGGCAATGTCAATCTTTGCCAGTACTTGAATGCCACCCAGTACATTCCAAATATTTTGGATTTCAAGTTCTGGCAATGTCAATCTTTCATGGAATTGAGAGCCGGTTTGGTTAGTGGTTGAAGTGCTGATCTAGAAAACAGAGAGTGCTTTAGTCTAGTCCCATATTAGGCATGAAAACTGGCTGTGTGACTTTGAGTTAATTGCCAGAAGATTGTGAGTTGTAGTCCTGCCTTAGGTATGAAAAACCAGCTAGGTGATTTTGGGCCAATTACTCTCTTGGGGACAATAATCTCGCAGATGAGTCATGGCACCTGGACTTCCTTTCTTGTTGGTTCGAAACATTTCATCCAGTTGCCATGACTCAACTTTCAGACTACTCTACCTGGATGAATGAAGAATCTTCATGGACACCTCACAGATGGTTGTTGTGGGGAAAATAGGAGGAGGAAGGAGTATTAGAGAATATTTATAATAAATGTAGGATAAAAAAAAGTTTAAAAAAACCCTCAAAATCAATAAACAAATTTGTGGGAGTGAGGAACACTTACAACTCTCTTCCCTTATAACTAATAGCCTAGAAGGGAATCAAATCTCAGGATTCAGCTGATGTGGCCCAAGATCCAACTCCTAGCAGTCCAGCCCAGCTCATCACTGAGGTGTGCCAAACAGGTATGTTCTGGAGCCTTCAACAAACCCACATACCTCTCACCATCTACATACACATTTTCTAGATCTATACCTCACCAGCTTCATTAATTTTGGGGCTTCTGAAATCATCACTTTTTCTGTACTTCCTCATTTTGTTCCAACCCTCCATTCTCAGGAACTAGCAGAATGATTATTATTTTTGTCCCCAGGTATCAAATCCATTTGTACAATTTCCCCCCGAACTTATCCCTGCTTCTTCCGTTATCACTATTCATAGGAGTACACCATGCAATTACTATTATTGTTACTAAACTGTAGGTTCTGACATCCACACATTTCTACAACAGTGTAGATGACACCAGTTCATATTTTCTGACCTGCAGTTTAGCTCTGATTCACATTTACTCCAGTGCCCTGTATATATTAATCAAGTCCATAAAATTAGCATTCAAAGTTATTGCATCTTTCCTATTAGTTTCTTTTCTTCCATGTGTTAAATCATGTTTTTTCCTATTTACATCTTTGACATTCCAAATCACAATTGTCATATATTAGAGTCATCATTTGATTGGTCTACCAATATTTCCTTAGTCACTTTGAATTTGGATAAAGTCCCTTCCTTCCTTCCTTCCTTCCTTCCTTCCTTCCTTCCTTCCTTCCTTCCTTCCTTCCTTCCTTCCTTCCTTTTCTATGGCCACCCAACTGAACCAAGTGACTCTGTAGTTTTGACTTAACATTATTAGTATATATAATTTAAGTTTCTAGCTTAATTGTTTCCATGCCATGGGTATTATTCCCTACTCATGATAAGGATGGTACAAAGTTATTTTGGCATCTTTTGGTTAATATTTCCTAAGTATACCCTAACCAACCCCAAGCAAAGTCAAATTATTTTATGCAAGGATGCAAGCTATGTTCTCTAATCTAGATACTTCTTTGCAAGTCAACATAGTATTATCTATATCCTGCCATCTAGAATGTACATACAGTGTCCTGACATGCATTCAAGATGTGAATGAACAACATGGTGGCTAAATTTGTTGATTACAAGTGTTAGGTTCAGCTTGCAGCTTACTCCTAACCTGTTGGTCAGGCAATATATCTGTTTCTTTAAGAAACAACTGAGCCACGTAATCAGGGTTTGCTGAACCCTGTAATTAGGCTACAGTGCATAAATAAGCAGCACAGAGAAGCGTTCCTTCTTCCTGCTTCTTCCGGATTGATACCTGATTGTATCCTGTTGCTTACTGAGTCTATTATATGGTACTGTATACCAATAGTTACTAAAGTCTGTTTGCTTTGGTAAGGGAAGATACTTACTGGACTGATATTACTGTTTATGACCTTGGACTGTTTTATTTACACCGAGACTGTTTGTTATCTATAAAGTATTATTCTCACATGAGCTGGACGTTTATCTCCTTCCCTGTGTGTTTCTGCTCTGCTCGTTGCACAAGCAACAAATACTTTTTACACACACCCTAACATTGGTTATGGGCCCAGAACGTTCCAGGGCTCTTTAATTTGTTTTTGTGGAAGTGAGAAGTGCAGGCAGTGGGTGTAGTAGTCAAGATGATGGCTTTTGAGCAAGGTACAAGTTATTTTACCATAACCCGGTTGGATGGTACAAACTATGTTACCTGGTCCACAAAATGCTGTCTACTTTTGCGAAAAGAAGGACTGTGGGACATGGTTAATAATCCACCAGACATAACTGCACTGAATGCTGCTGACGAAGAAGATGCCAAAAAGATAGCGAGGTTTCACAGGGACAACGAGCGTGCTTTATGCATCATTGGCCTGACACTGGGAGACCAGCAACTTGTCCATTTCCGGGGCGAAGAGTCTGCTGCGAGGTGTTGGACAAAGCTAAAGAAGCTCTACGTTCGTGACTCTGTGGGTGTCCATATCTACCTGACACGGAAATTATTTCGCTTACATCTTCAGAAAGGAGGAGACATGATGGCTCACCTGAACTCCATGACAGGGCTTTTCCAGGAGCTACATGAGAAAGACCTTGTGTTTACTGAACTGCAGCAAGTTTATATTATTCTTTCATCGTTGGATGACAGTTATGACTCTTTTGTTTCATCATTAGAAGTATTGTCTAGAGATGAACTAACATTGGCCAGTATAACTGGTAGGTTACTGGATGAGGCCAAACATAGGCAGGAACGAGACCAGTTAAGGATGCAACAGCAACCAAAAGTGGAAGCTGTATATGAGAATGTCAATATTGTTAAACGCTGTTATGCATGTGGGGCTAAGGGGCACATTGCAAAATATTGTAATAAGAAAGTGTCTGCGAGAAACTCTGCTAAACCCAGGAAAGGGTGTAATTTAGCAACCAGTTCATCTAATAATATAAAAGATGATTGGTGGGTGATTGATAGCGGTGCCTCTCAATCAATAACAAAAAACAGAAAACTGTTTCTAAACATGAAGAAAAGTACTAAAAAGGTCAAATTAGCTAATGGCTGGAATGTGACTGTAGCTGGGGAGGGACTTGTTCAATGTTCTATTAGTAAGCACCCTTTACCCATGCTTTATATCCCTAGTTTGAAATATAACCTTTTATCTGTAAAGTCATTACTACATTCTGGGTTTACAGTAACTTTTAAAAACAACAAATGTTTGCTTGAATGTGAAGGCACTGTAGTTACTGCAGAATTAGAAAACGACTTATTTGTCATTAGGGATAAGTCATTACTGTTAGTTCAGTCAAAAGCTAAATTTGGAAATGTAAAGCCTCATGATGAATGCGTACATTTACTACATAGAAGGCTTGGTCATCTGAATTTCAGGTTGTTGCATTTGACTGTTAAGCAGTCTAAAGGCATAAAATTAAGGGCTTGCAGCAAATACCTGAACTGTAATACTTGTAACCAGCATAAAAGTAAAGTTACACCTGCAAACCGCTGCAATGGGTTTAAAACAACTAAACCTTTGGAGGTAGTCTTTTTAGACTTAATAGGGCCAAAGAAACCCAGTTTAGGGGGAGCATGCTATATTTTGAGTATAGTTGATCACTTTACCAGATATGGTTTTTGCTACCTTATGAAGTCCAAAAGTGATACGTTCCAATGTATCACAAACTGGCTTCGTTTTGTTGAAAGGAAGCAGAGGTTTAAGGTGAAATGCATTGTTACTGACAATGGAACTGAGTTTACTAACCATCAGTTGGCTAAGTTTTTGAAGGATGCTGGGATTCAGCATAAACGTTCTGCCCCTTTTCGGCCGGAACATAATGCATATATAGAAAGAAGAGGCCAGACCCTACAAGCTATGACTAGGACTATGCTGGCTGATGCTTGTTTACCTGATAAATTGTGGGGAGAAGCAATACTATGTGCCAATCATATTTTAAATAATGTGGTGCACTCCTCTACAGGAAAAATACCTTTTATTTTATGGCACGGGAGGAAGCCGGATTTAAGTTATATACATACTTTTGGTGCACCAGCCTGGGTGCATATACCAGTTAGTCAGAGAAGGAAGGACCAACAGAGAGCAAAGAAAATGATTTTTGTTGGCTATGAAGCTAACCATAGGTCCTATAGGTTCTGGGAAAAAGGAACAACAAAAATTTTGTGTAGCGCTAATGCTAAATTCCTAGAACATGAAGGCTGGGACAGGTTAGAAAAAGCAGACTATGGTTTTACAGATGTTGATGTTAAGATAGACCATATTCCTGATGATAGTTCATCTGAGATGGATGATAAACCATCTATTAAGGTTGAAGAACAGGAACAGGAATTAGGGTTAGGGGAGGATGAACCCAATATACCTGATGTTAGTCCTGTTATGCCTAGACGATCTACCAGGGACCGGCATCCACCAGATCGCTATAAAGCCACAGTGGTTTGCCAAGTAGATATCGAACCATCCAGTTATCATGATATAAAATTATATCCAGAAAAGGAGCAAAAAGCCTGGCAAGAGGCAATGGATAGAGAAATTGATTCTTTGAAGAGGCTTGGTGTCTATGAAGTTGTAAGAATACCACCAAATGAGAAACTTATAGGCTGTAGGTGGGTCTATAAGGTAAAGAAAAGTGTAGATGGGGTAGTAACCCATAAAGCTCGGCTTGTTGCACAAGGGTTCTCACAGACAGATAGAGACTATGATGAGGTTTTTGCTCCCAGTTTACGAGCGAGCACTTTGAGAACGATGCTTGTTTGGGCAGCTAGAAATAAATGCTCAATTACTCATTTAGATGTCGAGACAGCTTACTTGAACGCTCCGTTAAGGCATACAATATATATGAAGAAACCTCCTGGTTATGATACACAGGATAGAACTGAGTGTTGGAGGCTACAAAAAAGCCTATATGGTTTAAGGCAATCAGGTTACGAGTGGAACCAATGTATAGTGCAGGAATTACATAACATTGGGTTCTATGAGGGCGTAGCAGATAAATGTCTGTTTAAAAAAGAACAGGATGGATGTGTTTCATTCTTGTTACTCTTTACAGACGACATTGCCATAATTACCAGAACTGACGCTGAGGCCAGAGAGATTATCGGTCAGTTGCAAACAAAATTTAAACTTAGAAATCTAGGACATATACGGCATTATCTAGGGCTGGATATCCTGAAAACATCTAGAGGATTTAAAATTTCACAATCTAATAAGATCTGCAAATTGTTGAAAAAATATGGGATGGAATTATGTAAACCTGCCAAGACTCCTATGGCACAGGAATTCCAACAGGATAGTTTGCAGAGTCCACAGTTCAGTAAAGAACTGTATCAATCATTAATAGGCAGTTTGTCGTATTTGAGCAACTGGACACGGCCTGATATAGCTTTTAGTGTTAATCAACTAGCACAATATAGTTCAGAGCCTACTGATAGGCATTGGCAGGCTGCTAAACGTGTTCTTAGGTATCTTAAAAGAACATTGCATTTTGCTATGTATTTAGAACCAAATGCCAATATGATATTAAAGGCATATGCTGATGCCAGTTTTGCCAGAAAATCTACGTCTGGAATAGCAATCATGTTGGATAACTGCCTGATTGGATGGAAATCAATTCGCCAGAAACACATCAGTTTGTCTACCATGGAAGCGGAATTTTCTTGTCTATCACTTACATGTACTGAACTGATTTATTATAAACAGTTGATGGAAGATATTGGATTCAAAATGGACTATCCTATTACGGTTTATGAGGATAACCAGGCAGCCATTAAAATGGCAACGAATCTTGCTGTAAAGACAAGGACTAAATACACTGATATACGTTATCTGAATGTTCGGCAATGTGTTAAGGATAACATGATTACATTGGAATATTGCGCATCAGAGGACAATATTGCCGACAATTTTACCAAAGCGCAAGGTGCCATTAAACACACCAATTGTTGTGAGAGAATTGGATTAAGAATCTGAAATGTAACTGATACCACTGTACAATGTATGATTTGGATGTGTATTTTTGTTTCTGTATCTATTGTGTATATTGTCCTGTCCAATGGGGAGAATGTTAGGTTCAGCTTGCAGCTTACTCCTAACCTGTTGGTCAGGCAATATATCTGTTTCTTTAAGAAACAACTGAGCCACGTAATCAGGGTTTGCTGAACCCTGTAATTAGGCTACAGTGCATAAATAAGCAGCACAGAGAAGCGTTCCTTCTTCCTGCTTCTTCCGGATTGATACCTGATTGTATCCTGTTGCTTACTGAGTCTATTATATGGTACTGTATACCAATAGTTACTAAAGTCTGTTTGCTTTGGTAAGGGAAGATACTTACTGGACTGATATTACTGTTTATGACCTTGGACTGTTTTATTTACACCGAGACTGTTTGTTATCTATAAAGTATTATTCTCACATGAGCTGGACGTTTATCTCCTTCCCTGTGTGTTTCTGCTCTGCTCGTTGCACAAGCAACAAATACTTTTTACACACACCCTAACAACAAGTAACTAAAGGTGAAGGTAAAGATTCCCCTCGCACATATATGCAAGTCATTCCCAACTCTAGGGGGCGGTACGCATCTCTGTTTCAAAGCCAAAGAACCAGCATTGTCCGAAGACGTCTCTGTGGTCATATGGCCGGCATGACTAAACACCAAAGGCGCACAGAATGCTGTTACCTTTCCACCAAAGGTGGTCCCTATTTTTCTACTTGCATTTTTTACATGCTTTCAAACTGCTAGGTTAGCAGAAGCTGGGACAAGTAACGGGAGCTCACCCCGTTATGCGGCACTAGGGATTCAAACCGCTGAACTGCCGACTTTTCGATCGATAAGCTCAGCGTCTTAGCCACTGAACCACCTTAAAAGTAACTAAGGATACTTATTTCACAAAGGAGGAATGAAGGTATTGAAACGACAAGGACAAAGCTACGCAAATAAATACTGTATGTAAATAACTTAATTTCATATGCAATAGGTATAGGCAGTTTGGTGCCCATCATGGCATTAGGTTTTTATTCTCTTAACCCTTTGACACTAGCCATGCCAGTAAAGACTGATGGGAGATGAACTTTAAAACATATACTGAGTACCAGAATTGCTTAACCTTGAGTTATATTACTAATTGGGTATGTGTGTCTTTGCAGAAGTAGCAGAATCTCATCCATCTTTCTCCTTGGTTAGTAAATGTTATTTTACACTCCCTTCTGTTAACTAGCATGAAGGGAAAAATAACTGGGCGAGCTGAGCTTTAAACAAAAAGAGAGAAAAATAAAACCTGGCCAAGATTCAAGGATTTGGGTTTGGAGGGTCAGGAGAGAGAATATGTTATTCATATTTTTTTTTTACCCTTCTGTAATTGAACAGAACTTTTAATCTATCTTCTCCTGCCCTTCCCCCACCACCTCCAAAGCTGCTGATTTTACAGGTTTAGAAAAGTCCCTTGGAATCTCTTCTCCTTTTTGCTCTATGAAGAGGAAAGAACCAGCCAATAAACTCCAAATGTTTCAGATTCAACAACCAAATTTATATGACTCTGGAGAGGTAAGCAAACCGAGTATTGTATCTTCATTTTCTTCATGGCACTCTATCAGCTTTTTCTTCTGCTGATGCTGGAAGTCAATAAAAACCCATTAATGCCAAGATTCCATATTAAGCTTGACAGTTTACAAATTGCAAAGGTTTTTATTTCAAACATGATCAAGTCTGGAGCGCCAGGAAATTTTGCCGAGGAAAGTAGTGTGTGAAGAATCTGAATAAGAGTTAGCCAAGTAATTTGCTGGATGCACTGTAGGCAAAATAAGCAAATTTACCAAAATGGATTGGGGGCGGGGGCGGGGGGGGCGGGGAAGATTTACATGAACATTTGCTGAAATTTAAAGTCAATAGGAATCCATTTATTTGTGGTTTTTTGTGGGATAAGCCACTCTCATGGATGCAGCAGCGCATGTCCAGGTTGTTACTCAGTGTGTTGTCGTGCACACAAACCATTTATTTATTTATTTATTTAGAATGGCATAGTGGTACAATTAGTTGCAGATGCAGTATAAAGCCTGCGATGCAAAATGAAATACAACCATCTCCCTTTGAAATGGGAAGGAGCTGGGCTGCTCTAGGTCATCGCTCTTCTGCTGTCTCCTCCAGCAGTTGCCATAGATGGAGTCCTTCTCCACCTCCTGCCCTTTCGTCAAGACGAGGGTGATTCACCATGCCATCTTCGTGAAGAGGATTCATATGCAATAAAATCTGTATTACTGTTATAGATCAGCCTACAGAGGGTAGTGTACAGTCAATTAAAAAAAACATCAGAGTATATAAAAAAGAAAAGCTAGAAGATATAACAGATGTATGCATTAAAATGGAAAGTGTGTGTCTGTCTCTGTCTCTCTGTGTCTGTCTGTCTATCTATCTATCTATCTATCTATCTATCTATCTATCTATCTCTATCTAGCTATCTAGCTAATCTGTCATCTATGTCTTCTGTCTATCTATCTATCTATCTATCTATCTATCTATCTATCTATCTATCTATCTATCTATCTATCTATCTATGACTGTAACCTTATTGCTGTACCATCACAATTTATATTGACTGTTTCCTAATATGATTTGATTGCTTATTCGTACCCTATGACTGTCATTAAGTGTTGTACCTTATAATTCTTGACGAATATATCTTTTCTTTTATGTACACTGAGAGCGTATGCACCAAGACAAATTCCTTGGGTGTCCAATCACACTTGGCCAATAAAAAATTCTATTCTATTCTATTCTATTCTATTCTATTCTATTCTATTCTATTCTATTCTATCCTATCCTATCCTATCCTATCCTATCCTATCCTATCCTATCATCTATCTCTATCTAGCTATCTAGCTAATCCATCATCTATCTATAGTATCTATCTATCTATCTATCTATCTATCTATCTATCTATCTCTGTCTAATCTATCATCTATGTCTGTCTGTCTGTCTATCATCTATCCATCCATCCATCCATCCATCCATCCATCCATCCATCTAGCTGTCTATAATATACACAGAGAGAAAGTATATGTTCTTTAGCTGATGTTGGCTTCTATATGCATATATATATATATGTTTTTCTTCTAGCCAGGTTTTCCCTACGTAACCAAGGTTTTTCTGCAGCACCAGCTCAGTAGAATCACATCCATTCGATTCTGGGCTTTTTTCTTTTCTAACAGCTAGCAAGCTCTTCCTGCTAGGTGGGAGACCTATATAGATCTATTTCTAGCTCATTTGCTTTCATCAGTAGGCCACACCCATATCTTATGTATCCTCCCTGTAAAGGTATAGTATCGATTTTCTTACTTCTTTGTAGGGTTTATGTATGTTTTTCTTCTAGCCACATAGGATACATAAGATATAGGTGTGGCCTACTGATGAAAGCAAACGAGCTAGAAATAGATCTATATAGGTCTCCCACCTAGCAGGAAGAGCTTGCTAGCTGTTAGAAAAGAAAAAAGCCCAGAATCGAGTGGATGTGATTCTACTGAGCTGGTGCTGCAGAAAAACTTTGGTTATGTAGGGAAAACCTGGCTAGAAGAAAAACACACATAAACTGTGATTTTACATTTTTGTGTATATAATAATAATTTATATTCCACTCTCAACAATATTAAACAAGTCAGGCTATGACTATCCAACATCAAAAACCTCTTCCAGGCCGTATGGAAAAACACCATCTGAAATGGAATATCTGCTCAAAACTATCCATACAGACAGCCAAAACATTGCAATGGAGCTTGGACTGAACAAATTTGCCCACTCCTACTATCAACAGAGGGAAAATAGTGAAAACTGAAAGAATCAGATACCCTATGGAAAGATCATTACAAACACTTGAGGCTGACAACAGTAAGCACACTGAAATCAAGAAGGTTAGGAATAAATCCATCAGAAGGTTGAAGAAGATCTTATATGTTGCTGGTAGTAATTTGAAAATGAATGTTGCAGGGGTGAAACCTAAATTTTTTTACTACCGGTTCTGTGGGCGGGGCTTAATTAGTGGGCGGGGCTTTGTGGTAAGGTGACTGGGTGGGCATGGCCAAGTCAATGTCACTTCTTTGCCCTTTTTTAACTTACAAAACACAACACAACACAACTGGCTCACCCACAATATAAAAGCAGCTGTGCTAGACCCAAAATGGCCCCTGTAACAAGCAGGAAACTCACACAACCACAAAAAGCCCAAAAAACCAACTTTCACACTTTACACACACAAAATTCCACATACAGCTTTGTGAGATTTTGTGTGTTTGGGTAGTTAGAGTGAAACACCACAGAAACACACTAAATCTCAGAAAGCTGCACAAATATTATTTTATTTTATTTTTATTTTTATATAAAAGCAGCTAAATTTAAAACTTCCTAAACTTTAAATGGCTAGGTCTAAAAAACAACAACTAAAAAACCCCCCAATTAACTATTTTTTTAAAGCTCCCAAAGGGGGAAAAAACTTACCCAATAGAACAGGGGTCTCCAACCTTGGCAACTTTAAGACTTGTAGACTTCAACTCCCAGAATTCCTCAGCCAGCTTTGCTTTGCTGGCTGAAGAATTCTGGGAGTTGAAGTCCACAACTCTCTGCCTGCTTGATTGCAGGCAGGAAGGTTCAATTGCTTGCTGATGCAATGGATTGCAGCAAGGAGTTGCGACCAGCAGCTAAGGTAAGCAAGCTGCGGGGGGGGGGAGGGATTTTTGCTTCCGATTAGCAGGCAACAGCTGAGATCGTTAGAGCTGGGATCGTCAGAGCCATTTAAAAGAAAAAAAAGGCTCTGATGATCGTGCAGCTCAGCTGGGCATGGGGGGCGGGGGCAGGGATTTTTGCTACCGGTTCTCTGAACTGCCCGCCGCCATCGCTACCTACTCGTCTGAGCCGGTCTGGACCGGGAGCATTTCACCCCTGGAATGTTGAATGTGTACGTTAGATAGTTTTCAGCACTTGTATTGGAGCACAGCTATAAGACAATAATATTTTAAATTTCTGAAACGTCTTCCGTTTCTTCTAAAGCAAAGTAAGGAAAAGAAAAGTTACTTTGGAAAGAGGTCAGAAAACTTCATAAAGGACTTTCATCAAAACATTTTCTGCAAAATAGTGCTTTAAACTTTTTCTACAACATGTTGAAAGTTTCATTGATCTAAACCAGCTCGTCTTCATGCAGATATAAATTTACTGGGTATATCAGCTACTTAATGAGGATCAACCAAGAGAGAAACTTGCACTCCAAGTATTGATTTATAAACAATTTAAAATTTAAACACTGCCAAGAAATCACGAAAGGCAACTCTTGCTCCAAAGGAGCATAGCTACTTTAAACCTCTATTCCCACATGTTTACACTATCTATTCAAAAGCCTGTTAGATCTAAACTCTTTGATGTATGACCAGCTACTTCTTCTGTGGCTTTTTGTTAACTCAAATCTAAACCCAGTGGGGAAAAGGACAAATTGGTTCTTTTATCAAACACTTTCAGTATCTATTTCCACTAAAGGGGGATCTCATATTCTTGGTTTATTTATGTACTGCCGCATGAGCTATGTTATGAATCTATGAAAGAAAGAGAAAACGGAACATAGGATGACTTAGGAGGGTGTTGTGGCTTACCGGCGGCCAGCGGAGCTGGCAGCAGAGACAGACAATGAGGAGGTTGGGGAGGAACATGGGCCGGTCCTTGTCTGTAAGATCAGACAAGGGCTCTGCATCAGAGGGAGAGAGGGAGCTAGACAGCAGTGAGGCAGAGGAACAGCTGGAGCCCATTCCAGGTGTGCACATGCACAGAGCTGCCAGAAGACAAGGACAACTCAGAAAGCAGGGTCGATTTAAGAGTAAAGCCACACCTTGGAGATGATTGGCCCCTCCCATAGGAAACAAAAGAGGAGGGAAAGGGGACAGCAGGCTTTTGCAGGAAACAATTCATTCATTCTATATGCATATATACTGCTTCACAGTGCTTTACAGCCCTCTCTACAGAGTTAGCATTTTGCCCCCAACAATCTGGGCTGGGTGAAATCCAGGTTCTAGAGAACTGGTAGTGGAAATTTTGAATAGTTCAGAGAACCAGCAAATACCAACTCTGGCTGGCCCCAGAGTGGGGTGGGAATGAAGATTTTGCAGTATCCTTCCCCTGGAGTGGGGAGGGAATGGGGATTTTGCAGTATCCTTCCCCTGGAGTGGGGTGGGAATGAAGATTTTGCAGTATCCTTCCACTGGAGTGGGGAGGGAATGGGGATTTTGCAGTATCCTTTCCCTGGAATGGGGAGGGAATGGAGGTTTTGCAGTATCCTTACCTTGGAGTGGGGAGGGAATGGGGATTTTGCAGTATCCTTCCCCTGGAGTGGGGAGGGAATGGAGGTTTTGCAGTATCCTTACCTTGGAGTGGGGAGGGAATGGGGATTTTGCAGTATCCTTCCCCTGGAGTGGGGAGGGAATAAAGCTTTTGCAGTATCCTTCTCCTGCCATGCCCACCAAGCCACACCACGCCCACCAAGCCACGCCCACAGAACTGGTAGTAAAAAAAATTGGATTTCACCACTGAATTTGGGTCCTAATTTTACTGACCTCGGAAGGATAGAAGGCTGAGTCATCCTTGAGCCTGGTGAGATAATGGTGTCAGTGCTGCCGGTAGCTTTCCAGTGATTCCATTATGAGCTTTACAAGCCTTATTTTCAGGTAGCACGGATTAAGCTAGAGACTTTTCTGTGTGCAAATCACATGCTAATGTTCTGAGTTGTAGCCCTTTCTAGTTGTAAGGTGGAGTGAAATCCTGTGCACAACTTCTAAGTCTCAGAGTTGGAGAAGGGCATTGCATTAGAAAGGGCCATTCATATGCTAACAACCACATTTTCAGCAAAGCAACATTTGTAAACATTAAATCAATAATCAGTCTGCTTTAATTAAACATTATTGGGAGGCACAGGGGCATTGGTCGATGCATAACTTGGCCTGGAGAGCCATTTTAATTGGAATTCATCTTCAGTGCAAAGTAACTACTGCTGAGTTCATGTGGGACCATCATTTTCAAACAGAACATCCTTTAAATGTAATTTCTCCGTTTCTTACAGAATGAAATGAAAAACACAGGCATAAATAAGATTAAAAACATGGTAACAATTAAAAAATAAGAATGGCTGTTTTAAAAAGTCTAGGACATCTGTTTTTTGCCAGAACACAAATAATAATAAAAAAAAAATTGGCATTAAGTAGGCAACATTGGGAAGGAAGTTCCCCTTAGTTTTAAAAGTGCTCTCTTCTAATCACTATTTGTATGGTACAAAGTTGTGATATATTGTTAGATCCAATCAGGAGCCAGAGTTTCCCAGATTAGGAACATGGAGAAGGTAAATAGGCAACTGTAACTTAAAATCTACTGTAAGAAATGTAAGACCTATTTACCACTATTATCATCATCTTTTAACGACCCCATAATCCCTTGCGGGGTGGAGTCTGGGCAACTGAACGGAGCTAGCAGAGTCTTTTAATGGCCGTATGTCCTTCCTATCGCCAATGCAGAGTTTAGTTCAGCAGATATATACTCCATGTGTACAGAGAAAGAAATATCTGCCTCTACCTAGGATCGAACTCACCATCTCCTGATTGTGAGGCGAGAGCTCCACCTCTAGGCCACCGCACCACTTCACCTATTTACCACTATGTTAGGAGAAAATTGAGATAAGAAGATTCTGGTCTTGAATTCTTCATTCATTGAATATGTGCCACTCCATTTCCAAAAACTTGCTGCATTAGACCAGGGGTGTCAAACTCACGTTGTCAGATTGTCGCGACGTGATGTATCATGATTTTTTTCCCTTCGCTAAAATGGGGGTGGGGGTAGCCTGTGTGTGATGCATCTGACCTGCGGGCTGCGAGTTCCACTGTTGGGTCCCATAATGATTATGTCTAGTAGTGTGTTCCACTTACCTTCGCTACCGGTTTGGAACTTTGCTCGCGTGTGGCACTTCTGCGCATGTGCAGAACCTTCCAGGTGGAAGGTTCCAGGTGGGTGGGTGGGTGGAGCCTCCCGCCACTGCCACTATCGGTTCACCCCGGTTCGGGCTGAACCGGGCCGAACCAGTAAAAACCCACCACTGATTATGTTCTACAGTTCTTCCAAAATAAATTTGAAATCCAGGAATGAAATTAAAAGGAGTAAAAGAAAGATAAACCAAAAAGTAAGACAGCATCCTCTTTTACCTCGAATTCTGCACACATGAAGCAAAATGAACCCAGAATGATAGAGAAACAGAAATGCAGAGTTGAAAAGGATTACAAGAATCTACTCCAAAATCCCTAGCAATGTGCAAAAGAAATTAAAATGAACCTCTTTTATAGGTGGCTACCTGGCCTTTTGTTAAAAAGTACCAGACCCTTCACATCCTGGACATAAACTGTTTCAACTCCTACCCTCAAAACGACGCTACAGAGCACAACACACCAGAACAACTAGACACAAGAACAGTTTTTTCCCGAATGCCAGCACTCTGCTAAACAAATAATTCCCTCAACACTGTCAAATATTTACTAAGTCTGCACTACTATTAATCTTCTCATTGTTCCCACCACCCATCTCCTTCCACTTATGACTGTATGACTGTAACTTTGTTGCTTGTATCCTTACGATTTATATTGATATTGTTTCCTGATTGCTTATTTGTACCCTATGACTATCATTAAGTGTTGTACCTTATGATTCTTGATGAACGTATCTTTTCTTTTATGTACACTGAGAGCTTATGCACCAAGACAAATTCCTTGTGTGTCCAATCATACTTGGCCAATAAAGAATTCTGTTCTGTTCTGTTCTGTTCTGTTCTGTTCTGTTCTGTTCTGTACTGTTCTGTACTGTTCTGAGATGAACCATCTCCAAACCTAGATCGCTCTACTGTTGCTTACTTTTCTTATCATCAGAAAATTTTCTTTATATTTACATGAAATCTAGATACCTGCAATCTACATTTATTATTTCTGGACCTAATTTCTATGATCATGGAAAATAGTTAATGTCCATCTTCTTTTTATGTACTTGTCCATGGCTATCATGTCCCAACTAACTCTTGCTTTTTCTTCAGACTGAACATCTAAAGTTCCTTCATCCTATGCTCATAGGGCATATCTTCGAGTCCCAATATCACCTTCATTCTCCTCCTTTGAATTTTCTCCAAACTGTCAATATTCTTTTAAAAAGAAGGTGCCCAGAATCATACACAGTACTCTTGTTCTGTATCTTCATTCAATCCAGCTTCAGATTGACTCATCTGTTCCTGTTAAGATTCAGCATCCAATATAGAGGAGAAAACCTTAAGTAATGAAAAGAAAGCTTTACAAATGCAAAATGTCAAACAGGTATCAGCAAGTTTATACTGTCAATAGGACGCTGCTAAGTATGTCTTCTTAACAATAAGCCCTGCTAAGATTAATAGGGCTTACTTCTAGGTAAGCAGAATAGAAACATATAGGATTGCTCTCTACGATTCTGTACGATTTGCTTTCCTTGACTAACTCCAATCAATGAGACAGCTACAGCGGGTCGAAAGCAACAGTGATAAAATGCCACCTTATGAAGTAATTGCATTCATAGATCTTGCCAAATGAGTCATAAAACCATCCATCAATATCTTTTGGCGGTGCAAAAAAGCACAGCTACATAGAGAGCTGGGAATTCTTTGATCAGAAAAGCTTACGCTGTGGTTCTTTTTCTGGTCCATAAATCATAATTCCTTGAGTTTGGTACCAGAGTTTAGAAAGAATTCAAATCCCCCGTTGCCATTTGAAGATATCTAACAAGGTGCTAACATTTCCATTAAAGCTGCCGACAAGCTCAAACCTCTCATTTATGTCTCTGCCTTAAATGGATGAAAAAGGTGCCAGAAAGTTTCTGTTAACTGTTTTATCCCTGATAATTACATCATGTTTTCCAAAGATAGCTTTGATTTATGTTGTAAGATCACTGCTTTTAAATGGTCCACTTCATTTTATAAATCTTCTGTAATGCATATTCAATTGCTATTTGGAAGCATTCATATATACCAGAGAAAAACAGGATATATATGCATACAACAAACAAACAAACAAGCATATCTATCTATCTATCTATCTATCTATCTATCTATCTATCTATCTATCTATCTGCATATATATGCTTGTTTGTTTGTTTGTTTGTTTTTCCTATTTCTTAACCATCCATCTCCCTTAGATGTATTTGGATTCTTCACCACTGTCATTTTTAAGGTAATGCTCTTAAAATATTGGATAAATGTAAGCCACATTTATCACGCAAAGTATAAATATATTGGAGATCCTGGGTTAGCTATAGTTCCCAACTGAGAATAAACTTAGAAATAAAACCCAGAGAATGTGTAAAATAGTCCTCATTGTAATTTCTCAAAAGGACATTTGAAAATTATAAAGCATTGAAGTATTTCAGTACAAAATGCATTTCCATATATTTCTCTCTCTCTCTCTCTCTCTCTCTCTCCCTCCCTCCCTCCCTGCCTCCCTCTCTCTCCCTCCCTCCCTCCCTCCCTCCCTCCCTCCCTCTCTCTCTCTCAAAACATACAAAAAGGGGGTTAGCATAATCATAAATACAAGTAACCATGGATTTACGGCCGTTGTAATTTACAAATTACAAATATAATTTATTTTATTTACTCTGCAAGTGGCAGTTGGAACTTTAAAGTACAAATAAATAAATGTTAAATCCCATGTATGCAAATATAAACAAGGCAGACTGATATGTAGGACTGAATGAACAAAAATGTTCCCTTCGGTGAATATTTAAAATGCAAACAAACAAAGCAAAGTGAAGAAGGCTTGATGAAAAATAGGGCTAAAAAACCTGCACAATATATGTATGTAATATTTGCGTGGGAGAGACCCACGCCAATGGGGGGAGGGGGCGTACATGTGGTACCCGGGCCACTCCCAATTTGTTGCTAGATGTTGATTCCTGTTCTGATTAAATTCACACTGATGGGTTTTTGGAGTAATGAAATTGGGATTCTCACCTCCCTCTCCACCAGCTGCTTGATCCCCTGATCTTTCCACTTCAATATTCAGAAAGAATAGAATAGAATAGAATAGAATAGAATAGAATAGAATAGAATAGAATAGAATAGAATAGAATAGAATAGAATAGCAGAGTTGGAAGGGACCTTGGAGGTCTTCTAGTCCAACCCCCTGCTTAGGCAGGAGACCTTACACCACTTCAGACAAATGGCTATCCAACATCTTCTTAAAAACTTCCAGTGTTGGAGCATTCACAACTTCTGGAGGCAAGTTGTTCCACTGACTAATTGTTCTCGCTGTCAGGAAATTTCTCCTTAGTTCTAGGTTGCTTCTCTCCTTGATTAATTTCCATCCATTGCTTTTTGTTCTGCCTTCAGGTCAGGGGTGGGTTCTACTTACCTTTACTACCGGTTTGCAATGGGATCGTGTGCGTGTGCACTTGCTTCACTTGCACGCACCTTGCTTCTGCACATGCGCAGATCACTTCTGATGATGTCAGGGTCAGTGGGCGGAGCCTCCCACTGGTTTTACTACCGGTTCTATAGAACTAATCAGAATTGGGGGCAACCCACCACTGCTTTCAGGTGCTTTGGAGAATAGATTGATTCCCTCTTCTTTGTGGCAGCCACTGAGCAGAACACTGCTATCATGTCTCCCCTAGTCCTCCTTTTCATTAAACTAGACATACCCAGTTCCTGCAACCGTTCTTCATATGTTTTAGCCTCCAACCCCCTCATCACCTTTGTTGCTTTTCTCTGCACTCTTTCTAGAGTCTCCACATCTTTTTTACATCGTGGCGACCGAAACAAAAGAAGTTGTTCTTGAAATTGAGACGCCAATGGGAAGCCAACAAAACTTCAGCTGTTGTTGCAAGGTTTTTATTTCCTGGCTCCATTGTGCACCAAAGCCAAAATACCTACAGTTTGTTTTGGATTCTTCAGTATTGTCCTTCCTAGTCATAACTCTTCAGAAACTAAGCTTCTGTTTTCAGGGTCCTTGCTTTCTTCAATTACACAGAGAATTACCCAGTTGGAGGCCATCCAACTTTAAGTCTCTTACAACAGCAAAAGAAGGACACCCCTAAAAAGATGAGAACAGAGATTATGTTCCAGAAGAAGATAGATAGTTCTGTCTCTGGATAAAGTTCAATAAGATTTTAACACCAACCTAAGACTAGGACCTGGAAGAATAGGCAGATTTTCAATGACTTCTTAATCTACATCAAGGTGTGAGCCATATGAATTTTTGGGGAGATGCTATTCCAGAGAAGAAGCACTGCAATAAAGAAGGCTTATTTTTTTTAAAGTTGTCCCCCCATATCTCACGTTTGGCCCTCCATGTTTACACCTTTCCTCTCTCCAATTCTAGTCAATCTCCATGACAGTCTTTCCCTGTCTGCGTTAATCCTTCTTTCTTCCTTAGACAAGCCTTCCAAATTGTTCCGAGTCTCACTAAGAGAGGCATCCTTTCATTAGCCTTCTTTGAGAATGGCCATTATGTCCTGATGCCTTTGATAACAAATGATCTCACACTCTGGGTTGCCCTTTTTGTTTCTCACACTCCCCCTCCTTTTTTTCCCACAGCTACCTTTCTGCTCTTCATTGGCCCTTTTGCTAATATGATATCAGAGGTGGGTTTCAGCAGGTTCTGACCAGTTCTGGAGAACTGGTAGCAGAAATTTTGAGTAGTTCGGAGAACCGGTAAATACCACTTCTGACTGGCCTCGCCCCCATCTATTCTCTGCCTCTCAAGTCCCAGCTGATTGGGAGGGAATGGAGATTTTGCAGTAACCTTCCCCTGGAATGGGGTGGGAATGGAGATTTTACAGTATTCTTCCCCTGCCATGCCCACCAAGCCATGCCACGCCCACCAAGCCATGCCCAGAGAACCAGTAGTAAAAAAATTTGAATCCCACCACTCCATTATATCCTTTCACTTCTTTTTGTTTTGCTCTTTTGCAAAGGGCACAACATTCACATCCTCCTATCCTCCATCATTGGGAGAATCCCATTTCTTGCTTTTATTTAGACACACTCAGCTGGTCCTTGTTATCTTCTCAAGGTAAATTGTGAAACAATTGATTAGAACTCTCTAATATCAACAGAACCAGCAGTTACTAGAGAGTGGTCGTGGAGGTGGCAGGGGACAGAGTTAGAATTGGGAGGAAATGGGGATTTTGCAGTAACCTTTCCCTGGATTGGGGAGAGAATGGAGATTTTACAGTATCCTTCCCCTGCCACGCCCACCAAGCCATGCTCACCAAGCCATGCCACGCCCACCAAGCCACACCCACAGAACCGGTGGTAAACAATTTTTGAAACCCACCACTGATATATATATCCATTCATATATATATAAAACATTGTTTAATATGAATACATTGAACTTCATAGAAAAATATACAAGAGGTTTCTATTTGCCTTAATTCAGAAGAATTTTAGTTTAGTTTAGTTAATTATATCCTGCTTTTATTATTTTTATAAACAACTTAAGGTGATACACCTTCCTTCTCCTATTTCCCCCATAACAACAATCTGTGAGGTTGGTTGGGCTGAGTGAGAGTGACTACCCAAAAGTCACCCAGATGGCTTTCATGCCTAAAGTGGAACTAAATTCATAGGCTCCTGGTTTCTAGCCTTAACCATTAGGCCAGACTATATGTAATGGTATGAGGGAATGACCTTCGTAGACTGGACCCAAAGAATACTATTCTATTTGCACAGTAATCACATGTAAACATCTTAATCATAACTATGTACACACCAATGTAAGACAACATGAAGCTGGGTCCACAGCCAACATCCTCTGATGTGAGTTGTTGCATTTACATGAAAATGTCATTCATGTCAGCCATGATGGTGCAGTGATAAGAATGCAGTACTGTAGGCATAGTCTGCTCATAGTCGGGAGTTTGATTCTGACCAGCTCAAGGTTGACTCAGCCTTCTATTCTTCCGAGATTAATAAAATGTGGACCCAGATTGTTGGGGGCAATATGCTGATTATTGAAACTGCTTAGAAAGAGCTGTAAATCAGTATGGAGCAGTATATAAGTTTAAGTGCTATTACTACTGCTATCCATGTTATAGGATATTTTTTCTGCCATAAGAGCTGCCTATTTTGAGGGCATTTTTTTAGTTATGAATCATACCACAAAATCCCAGAAAACACATACACTTGTTCTACAAACTGCCTGTATACAGTACTTAGTATACCCCAAATATCATATATATATATATATATATATATATATATATATATATATATATATATATATATATATATATATATATATATATATATATATATATATATATGTCTTCTTAAGTTTTCGCGGGTGTGCATATGCAAAAAATTAAAATCTTGGGTGTTTTCCCGCGTCATTATAAATAAGTTGGTATAAATATTTAAAATCCTGGTTAAAATCCCAGCTTGCAGAGTGCTCTGTAAGGAATTTTAGAAGATTTTAAGATTTTAACACCCGAGATTTTAATTTTTTGCATATATATATATATATATATATATATATATATATATATATATATATTCATCTTATGATTTCTCATTTGGCTCCTGTAGAAATGAAATGTTCAGCAGGTTATTAATACAAATTAAAGTTATATCTTGAATATTAAAATAATATCAGGGCTACTTCCCACCATTCTTAGCTGTTAATTACATAAACATTTTTGGCTTCTTATTGACTTTTCTTTCTTTTTGTTAAATGACTGTATCTGGTCTCACCTCAAATTATCACAGGGCTTACTACTGTGCTGATGTCCCTAGGAAAAAAGTCACTGAAAGTCGAGGGAAAACTATATTCAATTCCGTAACTCAATTACATAAAATTATGCACAGTTTCTATCAGTCTTTTTTTGTACGCCTGCAATTCTACAGTTCTGTTCCACATTTTTCTTGCTAATGAAGAATTTATGGAGTTCTTTCCATTTAATGCTTTGAAAGTTGAAACTATCACATTATTATTCAAGCCATAATCTCAGGGTCGGCAAGAGAAATCAAATGGAAAGTATGGAATAGCTGCACAGAAGACTCCTAAACTCACATGGACATTGTCAAGAAAAATGGGTATCAATAAGAAAGAAAGCAACCACCAAAGATAATGTGGAATCATTTGTTTGCAATGAAGTAAATGTGTATCAAAGATAATTGTCTTGGTAGACATTATTAAATTCATTCATTTTCACTGACTACTTGGCTAGGCTAGCTTTCAGCTTAGAGGTGGGAAAATGCAGATCTACAGGAGTAATTTCCATTTTAAGTGGGCCAATCTTCAAGTGTACAATTTTTTTAAAAAAACATCAAATTATTTTAAAATATGTATGAAAGAAAGCAGTTGTTTCCTCCCTCGATTTTTTTCTCAAGTATGGAAGTTTTGAAGAGATAGAGTAAAAGTTCATGAACCTAGTTGTTTGGGAGTGATTTAGAGGTCAAACAAACATGGCTTTGTGAGAAATTGTAGGCAGAGCTATACATAGATACTCAATAGAGTAGAGTAGAGTAGAGTAGAGTAGAGTAGAGTAGAGTAGGGAAGAGTAGAATTCTTTATTGGCCAAGTGTGATTGGACACACAAGGAATTTGTCTTTGGTGTATATGCTCTCAGTGTACATAAGGAGAATAAAATACATTCATCAAGAATAAAAAGATACAACTTTGTGATAGTCAATGTTACTAATAAGCTATCAAATTGTACTAGGAATCAAATAAAAACAATATAAATTGAAAGATACAAGCAACATGGTTATAGTCATAAGTGGAAAGAGCTAGATACTAGTAAGGAAGAGAAGAATAATAGTAATACAGTCTTAGTAAATTATCTGACAATGTTGAAGGAATTATTTGTTTAGCAGAGTGATGGCATTCAGGAAAAAACTGTCCTTGTGTCTAGTTGTTCTGGTGTGCAGTGCCCTATAGCATCGTTTTGAGGGTAGAAGTTGAAACAATTTATGTCCAGGATGTGAGGGATTTTTCACAGCCCTCTTTTTGACTCATGCAGTATACAGATCCTCAATGGATATTGGGGAAGTCATGTCTCATACTGTACATGGCAGCTCAGCCCAAATGGAGAGAAATATGAGAAGAAGCATTTCAAACAAATATGCCTTAATTAACTCACTTTAAGGAAGCTGGGAAAATCCTATTACCATTTCTATTTTTTAAAAAAACAAAATTACCCCCAAGTAGCGCTAAAGATCTCTTAATGAAGTTTGTGTAGGTCTTGCTTCCTTGATCTCATCCAGCTGCATGGAGCTTAACTTTCCTCTTGGCAAGCAGTGGAAAATGCTACTTGGTAATTGATAAGAGGAGGTGAGAGGATGACTTTATAGAGATTGGTAGTATTTTTACAGTTTTAAAGGAGAACATAAAAGAGGGGACTGCAGATTTGATTCCGGAAAAAGGAGGGATGCTACAGGACAATGCTGCCATCTGTGAAATAATGGATTAAACCAGCGTTGATGCAATTTGCAAATCTGTTTCCACAGAGACTTATTTATTTACGTACTTAATTATTTTACAGTACCTATTTGTGACTTGCCCCAATTCCAAAGGACTCTGGTTGGCACACAAACACAAAGCAAAGCAAAACAAAAGCTACAATAATTGTAGTGTGGGGAAAACAATAGCCTCCCTTTGAATATGCCACAGCAGTAGGCTACAAGTTTCTGCAGACTCTGTACCTACTGAGCATAAAGGCTGTTCTCCTGAAGAAGCAGGACTGGGGGTTGGAGAAAATGTTTGGAGAGAGGGCAAGTGCCAGAGGACAATAAATACATGATTTGCTTCAGATCTAAAACCATATATGAAGTGAGGCTTAAGTCCCCACCTACAAAGAAGTGTCACTGTATCATATTATCTTCCATGGTGCCAAGTAGTTTCATTAGTACTTTTTCTTGTATTATTGAAATGGTTCCGACATTTGCTCTAATCTTACCTTTTGCCCAATAAGAAAAACCTAGAAATTAGAGTTGGAAGGATCTCAAAAATCATCTTGATACTGTACACTGTCATGGTGATGGAATTAATTATTACAGCCCTCTTCCTTTCTTTTCCAATAAATACAGTAAATGAAACCGTCCATCATCAAGTCAGTTTTGTTAATCTCTTCTAGGAATTCCACATCTTGTGTCCCAGGTCCTAGTCCTAACCTCTATCATTTATTAAGTTTCTGTACCAAGTTAGAATCATGGAAGTTTTTTCTTGGTTCCTCTATACGGTAGTGGCCAAAATTGTGGAAACCTTTTGGGAAAAGTGTATTTTCTAAAACTAGCTAATAACACCACTTTTTTGGAGGGGAATAGTACCATAAAATTATATACCAATGGAAAGATAATTTAATCAAGAATGTAACACAATAACATTTATGAAGGATTTGCTATTAGAATAGCAGTTACAGTATAAAGAAGAAAATGAAACACAGAAAAAAATGAGATATACAAAAATTATCACCATAGGAAAAATGAGATATACAAAAATTATCACCATATCAGTTACGGCCTTACAAGGTCTTCCCATGGAGTGAACCAAGTCTTTTAGTTCTACAGCTGTTATAATGTGAAACCAAGATTGAATGATGGCTTCTATTAACTGGATTTTGTTGCTGGGTCACTTCTGACTAACAAATTTCTTTAGTCGGCTCCAGAGATTTTCAATTGGGTTAAGGTCTGGGCTATTCCCAGGCCATTCCAGCAGTGGAATAGGATTATCTTGAAACTCAAAAAAAAAAAAAAAAGTGGTGTTATTAGCCATCAAAGCTCAAAAATACACTTTCCCCAAAAGTGTATTCCACAATTTTGGCCACTACTGTAAATCAATGCTGTTCTGTGATCAGCTTTTGACTGAATATGAAGAATGACCAAAGCTCATTGTTGCAAAATGCTAACAAGAACAAATGAGATAAAAATGATTCTGGTGACACATTGGTCATCTTTGCCGCTCTAAAAAGGTCTTTTCTTCTCCTCTGCATTCCATTTGCAGTTTTTATTGCCATCATTATGCCCACAGACTAATTGCAAAGCAGGAAAATGCCTTGCCCAGCGACAGACTGTCAGCCCAACAAGATGACTAATTTCCACGTGGAAGGAGGCCAGTTCTTCAGAATTTCAGAGAGAAGAGTTTTTACTGGCCATGAAATGAACTTAAAATATTTTACACGCCAAGCATGTGCTCTCCTCATCGGTCACAGTTCTCCAGTAATGATGTTGTGCATTAGTAACCACTCCAGGGAAAAAGAGATTGAGAAGAGACAAATAGAACACAAGAGAGAGAAACAATCAAAGAAATAAAGACATTAGCAAATCACGTACAGTGTTTGGTGATATGTCTCAAATCTTTTACTTATGTATTTATTTGTTGGTGATTTTTTTGTTTATTTCATTTTGATGCTGCTTTTCCTCCTGGAGGAGCTTATAAACTTCTCTAGAGAAGCAAATAAAATATTAAGTATCAATCTTGCAATCCCAATCCAACCAAAGCAGCTAGAATGTAAATGTAATTACCATCTCCCCCATGGAGACTTTTTTTTTTCCCATGGTCCAGTACAAACTTTAGACAAGTTTTTTCCCCCCCTAAGATTCCTCTAAGCATGGATCTCCAGGGAACAAAATATTCAGATCTACTCTCAGCAGGAATTCTGGCAAATTTTGTTTTAATCATTACCATGTGGCACAGAGATAAACAGCAGGGATTTCTAGAATTCATAAAAGTGAATTTTGGGTGGAAAACATGCCACATTAAGAAGGAAGGAAGGAAGGAAGGAAGGAAGGAAGGAAGGAAGGAAGGAAGGAAGGAAGGAAGGAAGGCTAAAGGTACACTGTACAATAAGAGAGTAGGTAAGTAGTAAAATAATCTATATTCTACTAAAACTCTCATGTCTGTTTAATACTTTGTAAACTTCAGTTGGGCAAAATGATGCCTCACAGAGCAGCCATTCTGAATAATGTACCTCAAATGGGATAATTTACAGAATGAATCCAAAATCCAAGACAAAGGACACCCGTGAGACTGAAATTTGGCAAAATAGTAGCTTGTTCAATTCTACCATGTTTTCCTGAAAATAAGACCCTGTCTTATATTTTTTTGAACCCTGAAATAAGCACTTGGCCTTATTTTTGGGAAGGTCTTATTATTTTGGGGCGTGTGGAGGAAACCAGAGGAAATGGTGGAGACCGGCTGCACATGTGTTTAAATATTTTTGTGGAGGGCTTATTTTCAGGGGGGGCTTATTTTAGTGCATGCCCAAAAGCCCAATTGGGCTTATTATCAGGGGATGTCTTATTTTAGGGGAAACAGGGTACCATACCTTCTATAACTATACTTCCCAGAAAGCAGTAGGTTGCATGGTTCAAGTAAAGATAGGAAGGACATATCCTTATCTTCTTTCCCATTTCCCTCTGGCCCTTGCATGCAACTGGCTGGCAACAAGGCCTAACAGGAACCAAATCTGAGGACCCAGATTGTGGGGGCAATAAACTGACTTTGTATAAATATACAAAAGTATGAAGGCTATTGCTTAACGCATTGTAAGCCGCCCTGAGTCTCCGGAGAAGGGAGGCATTTTTTTAAAAAAATTTGATTTATATGCCGCCCTTCTCCGGAGACTCAGGGCGGCTTACAATGCGTTAAGCAATAGCCTTCATACTTTTGTATATTTATACAAAGTCAGTTTATTGCCCCCACAAACTGGGTCCTCAATTTACTTACCTTAGAAAGGATGGAAGGCTGAGTCAACCTTGAGCCTGGTGAGATTCGAACTTACAGTAATTGCAGACAGCTGGTGTTAATCACCATGCTATTAGTCTGCTGAGCCACCAGGCCCTTGATATAAATCAAATAAAAATAATAATAATCTGAAATCTATTTAAGGTAGTAGCCAGTGAGGGAAGAATGAGAGGGCAACTCAGATGCCAGCTGGCAAGGTAGAGACTGGGGTTACCAGTGCTGGATGGGTGAACTAACTTCCTTTCTGGAGTAAGGGGCCCTTGGAGACAATGCTACATGTGAGGAATGAGAATGCAGTTTTCCCTGTGATCTCTGGCTCCCTTCCCCCCACCTTCCCCACAAAATTTGTAGGCACATCTGCAGGTCAGCTGAGGGGAGGAGGCAGTGATGGGGTTCTCTTGAGAGTTGTCTAAAATGGAAGACAGAGAGCTGGTGTGGTGTGTGTGACAGCAATGGGTGAACCCTTTTCCTTCCTGAAAGGTGTGGGGCCTTGTGGACATGCCAGAATCGGAAATAGGGGGTGCAGTTTTCTTCATGGTCCATGGCTCCCTTGTTCCCTCTTTCCCCAGCAAAATAGCAGGCAATTCCATTGGGGGGGGAGGAGGAGGAGGAGGAGGAGGAGGAGGAGGAGGAGGAGGAGGAGGAGGAGGAGGAGGAGGAGAAGGAGGAGAGAAGAAGAAGAAGAAGAAGAAGAAGAAGAAGAAGAAGAAGAAGAAGAAGAAGAAGAAGAAGAAGAAGAAGAAGAAGAAGAAGAAGAAGAAGAAGAAGAAGAAGAAGAAGAAGAAGAAGAAGCAGCTTATATTATATGTGGAAAGAAGAATGAGCCAATAGATCACAGATAGTCTGGTATATATGTGAAAGATGGGACTATACAAAAGAAACTGGGACATTTCTAAAGGAGAAGGTGAGAAGAGTTTTTATCTTCTTCCAACATACAACTTTTTGATAAAACATCTCCCCTGTCAGTGGAAGAAAAAAAATGTCCTTTTTTTATATACTTCCTGAAGTAAATACTATAAAACGTATGCTGTTATCTTGCTTGATAAATGAGAACTCGCCTCCTCTGGAAGTCCACCTCCTCTGGAAGTCCACCAGAGTACAGCAAAGGAAACATTCTGAAGATCCGTTCTGCTCATTCTACCCAAAAGTCAAGTTTCACATTTTTATAGCCAATAGCAGCTGTTCCTTTTGGCTTCGTCCCAGCTGAATTCTCAGTCTTTCCCTCTTCTCCTTTCTAACTAAGGATAAATAGGGCTCAAAATTCCCAGTTGTAGGGAAACAAAGAAGAGATAGGTCAAATTCATTCCTCTCCTCTCCCCCGAGAGGGAGTTCTGTTCATGGAAATTGATTCCTTTTTAGTGGACATCTCCCCGTATGGATGTTTGCTTGAAAAGCTCCTACCCAAATCCTCATCACCTCATTAAGTGAATCAAAGAAGCCACTGAGGAAGGATAATTAATATATCTCAGTTCCACAGTGCCTTTCAGTCATGCGTCTTTCCTTTCATACCTATAGCTCGAAGCCTCCATTTGAGAGAATAAGATTATCGGCATCTGCTCCAGAAAAATAATGAAATTACACATGTTCCTTCCACTTGAAAATTTAATAAGGAGCAACATCTGCCTGTCTGGCAGAGACGATGCCAGGATGACTCAAGAGGTTTGGATGGAGCAGGAGCACTTCACACAGTTTTCCTGGGGCTCAAATAAGACTGTGGCTCACATGGACTGGCTTGCATGCTTTTTTCATTTTTTTTTTATTTTTTTGGTTAAGCACAAAGATCACCGTCAAATATAGAATAAATGGAGAACTCAGGATTTTTTAAAGATTACCTAGCTTGGAAAAGATTGAGCCTCAGAGGATAGTAGAGTCAGATATTCTTTTCCAAAAGTGAAGTTTTTGGCTTCCTCCGTAGAGAGGAAATTGAACTGCCTAAATGACCTACAAAATTCTGAAGAGTGGAAAGCGGTGGCTTTTTTTTCTGTCAGTAATTATCACATCTTTCACTCGAAGACATTAAGAATGGCTTCCGGGCCTTCAAGATTGCTCACTTGATCCAGCATTTTTTTTCACTGCTCTGATTCCTTCCTCTCCTCACCGTAAGACTACTTCATAGGATCACTTCAATCTCCATGGGGAGAGGCAACTATGTCTGGGGAATCAGAAATCTCGCTGAATGAAGAGAACGCACTTGCTGGATCACAATTTCATCTGAGGCTTATTAAATCATATTGACCACATTGATTTATCAAGTAGAAATTTCAGTGTTCTTCAGAAGAAATGAGGTTCAGAGATAGGTCGTGCATTGGCTGGACTCCCTTTCTTCTCCTTCCTACTCTCTGAAGCAAACCTCTACAAACCTGGGTTTAAAAAATAGATGTCAGGGTTCCAAGTAAGACCCCCAATGAAAGAAAATTCTGAGGCAGCTTTGAAGGCCTAATACAAAAGATGGCTTCCAGGCCTGACAATAGGTTGATTAGAGCTAAGAATCTATCCAAATACTGGATTAATTTAGACAAGTTCTTCAATTGATTCAAATACATCCTCTTCCTTGTTTACATTGTTTACATTGATCAATTGCTGGCAGGATATTTAGAAACATCTGACAGAAGATAAGAACATCCTGAAATAAAGAATAAGATTGGTTTACATATTCATCATTCTAGAATTGATAAATCAAAATTTCTCGGAACTCCATAGCAGTACATGAAGGAATAATTCTCATCTGCTAACTCTGTATCATTTTATATCCCAAATTTTATTGTCACTGTCCATGGAGGCTCCCTTAAGTTAATGTTGACAGATTTATCTTCTTTCTCGTTGTCTTTAAAAGGCCATTTAATGCTTTTAAATATTATACAATGTCCATAACATCCCCACAATAAGATGAATTGTATCAAACAATGTCCTTGTAGTGGATGATATGTCCAAACTAGTAATCAAAGGTTTATTCTGAAGGACATCATAGAATGATTGAATAGTAGAGTTGGAAGAGACCACAACATTCATCTAGTGCAACTTCTATAATGGGCTGTAAAACTAATTAAGCTATCATGAGAGGTGGATGTCCAATCTCTTTTTTAAAACCTTCAGATATGAAGAACCCTCAGTAGGGTTTCATTATCACACAATATTTGATACCAGGAGATAGCAAAATATTTGATGCTAGAGCAGCTTTGTGAATACCACTTTTGATCTGAAGAGATGAATAAAATGTTCATTCCCTCAGATATATTAGGGTCGGTGGAGTCCTTGGTGCTCTCTGAATTTGGTTGTTTGCATGTAGATGGTTCATTACCCAATGAAGTAACATCACCATCATTGCATTGATAATGTTACCTAGTTGGGTAATGAAATGTCTGTAAGCAAACAATCAAGTTCAGAGAACCCAAAGACTCCACCGTTCAGTTCCACCTGAACTACATATATTCTATTAACTCTAGGCCTTCTGGAAGTTTGATTCTGTATTTGAAGTCAAATGCAGGAACTAGCTCCTATCTAAATTTAGCATACACTTAAAAATCTACATTAGGTATATTCTATATATCGCCCACACCTGCAAGTATGATACAATATAGCATATAATCTCTTCTGTAAGAAATCAGGTTTTCTTAAAAAAACAACAACAACAATAACACCCTCTTTGTTTCCGCTGAAGACTGTGAGAGCCTGAAACCTTTTCAAGGACATTGTAACAAGTGTGGAGTTGAAGCAGACAGTTCCCATAACAAAGTGAACTTGTTTACATGGTCTACATGAGAGGTTGGGGGTTTGGCTGGGGAAATTATTGTTTAATTCTATGAACTGGTGTTTGGGAATTTCAGAGTTAGTTTTGCTTCAACATTACCATGGAGTGTATTCAATAAACAGTAAGATTTTCAGAACTGGAATGAACCTGGAGTTTTATTTGGATTCTTGAACTGGATGTTAACAGGTCCATAGGGCTGCAAAGAGTTGGACATGACTTAGAAACTGAACAGCAAAAACAAATGGATGCCAAACAGGAAGCTTCAGAAAAGTTGGACTTCCCAGGGTGAGATCCCTCCAGAATACATATATTTGCCTCTATCTATTTGCTAAGTTCTTAAATACAATTGTAGACATTTTAGAGTTGATATAAATCAACTTCTTTGCACAAGCTTAACAATGTGCAAAGGTAGGAGTTGTGCAACCTGAACAAAATGAAGTGCAAAGGAAGGAGTATCCTCAGAGTGCCATCAAAGTGGCCGCTGTGATGATGCAGTCAAAGCGCCACTTGTTTTCATGTGCATTGCACAATCGCAACCACCAACTTGACATTTTTTGATGTCATCTCTATAGGAAATCCCTTCATGATGTCTTCATGAGGACATCTGTGTAGGAAATCCTTCTAAGCATTTTTTTTTTAAATCATCATGCTCCTTCATATATATGACTTCAGAAACGTCCCCAGGAGCTGAAAAAATTCAGTATCTAAATTAAGTATGAGTAAGTCTGATACTGCACAGAGGCCAAATAAAATAGGGCACATTTCTTTCTGGTCATGGACCCAAAGTCCAGGCATAAAGTAAAGGCATTAACATCCTTTACTGTCAGTTTTAAAATATAATTTGTATTTTATTGCTGCCCTGCAGAAGGCAAGAGGGTTTTGGATTATTGCTGCTTTCTCAAAAAATATATAAAAACAGCCATTTGAAATGAAGTTTTTAACTTCTAGTGTAAGGTCCCAAAATGTACTTGAGTCACCAGAATGCCAAAGAGAGAGACTCAAGACAAGGCTTGGAAAAATATCAGCTTTAATTTGTACAAAGAAGAGTTGGGTAGACCATATCGCTATATACAGACAAAGAGCATGCAGTGAAAGGCCACACCTTGGGGAATGTATGGTGTCCTTTTATACCTTCAGAGGCATTAGCTTAATACCCAATTCTGCCCCCCTGGCCCATGCCTTCCTTGTATCCCTGCATTGGCTGTGCAGCAAGGAGCAGGGGCAGGGGGGCTGAGCACCTAGCAACAGAGGGCTGGGTGTTTAGCAACCCCATTTCTTGAGATATTCACCAGGCACAGAGTGGTACAGAAAAACAAGATAACACAGAGGTGAGATCACTGGTAGAAACACATGGCAGAAGCAATTCTTATACTTAACAAAGCAATTCTTACAGAAGCAAAACAGCAAGTCAAACCAATTCTACTGACTCTACTATTATGTCCCACTAATTCTACCTGTTCTATTATTATTATGTCCCTTCACTAGTTTACATAAAGCCAATCTGTGTTAGGAACACAGAAATATTGCATCTCCTTTCATATTCAGTAATATGCATCACAATACCCAATAAATCACAAGGGCAATAGTTTAATTTCCACACTAGGGGGAAAATAAACCAAAGTGTGACTAAAGTTTTCACAAAAGTGTGAAAGCTGCTCCTTTCACACTTGGAGGAGAGGCATGGAGAAAGAAGCTTCAGGATTCACAGCAAGGCTCTTAGCTGCAGACAAGATTGATATTCAAAGGAACAATGTAAGTATCTTCCTGGTTGAAAGGTGGCTAAACGACATCCATGCAGAGCATGGTGATAGAATGACATGGATATTTCTGAAGTTCCTAGAGGCAGAGCCATGGCAAGTGCATCTGGCACTTATAATAATAATAATTTTATTTCTATACCGCCCTTCTCCCGAAGGACTCAGGGCGGTGTACAGCCTATTTAAAAACAGAATAAACATCAATTTAAAATAATTTAAAAGTATTAAATAAATTTGGCTTAATTTAAAACCCCAAAAATTTAAAACATCCAATTTAAAATTATGTTGCTAACCCAGCCTGGCGGAACAATAGGGTCTTGAGTGCGCAGCGAAATACCCGGAGGTCAGAAATCTTACGAATTTCCGGGGGCAGTTCATTCCACAGGGCTGGGGCTTCTGCTGGATGATGAGAGGAAATCTTGACTATATCTCTGAAAGCCAGGTCCAAATGTTGAGGTTCTTCTAAGCATTTTCTGTCATTGTTCCTCACCTATAGACAGAAATCTAAAGTAAATTATTTGTACCATGAAACATATACACGGAGAATTACTAGGGAACAACGGTCTTCTTTCTTTTTCCCCACACAAGTTAAATTAAGCTTGACTATATTTTGCTCCTCTGGAATGTACTCATTTCCTTCTGGGAATCCAGTCTACATTCCACCACACTAAGTACCATACTTTTCGGAATGTAAGACATACTTTTTCCATTCGTGAAAAATGGGCCTGTTTTTGGCCTCCCAAAACCCCACCCCATGCGTCCTGTTTTTGCCAAAAACAGGTCCATTTTTCACAAAAATGGGATGTGCAGAGGGTTTGGGAGGCCTGCAGAGTGCTCCTGGGGGCTGGGGAGGGCAAACATTTTTTTTTTTGTTTTCCTCTTTGAAATCTTGGTGCGTCTTATACTCCGGCGCATCTTATAACCTGAAAAATACAGTATATTAAGACAGGCATGGATCCACCAGACCAAGAGGTTTTCCCTTTACAGTGTGCTTCAATATAGATTCTATGCTATGCTACTATGCCTGGAATACACACAGTTGAATTCCTTTAACTGTTTTTTTTTTTTGCTACGGCAATGAGGCAGTCATGACTATACATCCTCACCGTTTTGCAATCATGTATAACAGTGCAGGCTTTTAACTGAGTGTTTGTGGCCCCAATTTTGATTTTTTTTAAAAAAGAACCCATTACAGATACCCCTGGCTTTAGGTGCAGTGAAATGGACAGTGGGCATAACAACGTGTGATCTTGTCTCATCCACCTTTATAACCTCCTCTGTCAAACGTATGACATTTATCTCACCTTGTTACAAATTATGTCAAGGGTAGGGCTGGAACATGGGTTATTTTTTAAGGCAAAAATAAAAATTGTAAGCCTAATTCACAGTAAATGTTAAGCCAAGATTTTCTTGTGATTGCTGAATGCTTAGTTCTCACATCTCTCTAAACCGAAATCAAACAATTCCTTTTGTGGTTTATGTGACTGTAAGCCAGTCCCTATAAGTGGAATTTAAATGTCAAACAGGGAGTATATTCAGTTAAGCATCCATTGAGTTTGTAACTGAGAACTGCTGTCGTGTAGTGATTACATTGCTGGAGTCAATAGGAGAAGTCTATCTCTTTTGTATGTGTATCATATGTTGTGTGCCTGTTTGTAAGAGGCAAAGCCCATTCTGATGAATTCCCCAGATTGGGCACCATTGGGCATCATAACGATCCAGGGTCACATGTCACAACCAATCACAAAACATGAATGTGGTCAAAGGAGCATTTTTCTGGCTCTTATTCCACTTCCTTCCCTTCCTCTTGCTTCTTTTCTCTCACACTTTCTCTCCTCCTTTCCATGTTTCCTTCTCCTCTTCTTTATGTATATAGAAACTCAACTGGTCCTGCACAGTCAGATTGTTTCATTTCCTTAATGAAACAAAGGGAAAAATATTTTACTACTTTTTTTAGATTTTTATTCTAAGAGCCGTGGTGGCGCAGTGGTTAGAATGCAGTACTGCAGGCTATTTCTGCTGACTGCCGGCTGCCTGCAATTTGGCAGTTCGAATCTCAGCAGGCTCAAGGTTAACTCATCCTTCCATCCTTCCGAGGTGGGTAAAATGAGGACCAAGATTGTTGGGGGCAATAGGCTGACTCTATAAACCCCTTAGAGAGGGCTGTAAAAGCACTCTGAAATCGTATATAAGTCTAAGTGCTAGTTCTATTGCTATTCTGCCTTTATTATGTTTGTAAAGAAGTCAAAGTGACAAACATACACAATATTCTTTCCTCTTTCTATTTCCCCCAACCCTGTGAGGTGAGTTGGGCTGAAAGAGAGTGATTGGCCCCAAATCACCCAACCAGCTTTTATAGCTAAGGCAGGACTAGAACTCACAGTCTCCTAGTGATTGGCCCAAAGTCAACCATTTGGCTTTCATGCCTAAAGTGGGATTAGAACTCATAGTCTCCTATCCCAAAGGTGCTTTTTCAAAAGATTGTTCAGAATTGAAGAAGCTTCTTTGAGGAGAAGCGAAATGTTTTCAAATGAAAAAAAAAACCACAAGAAAAGTTCAGTTGCCTTTTGAAAAAGCTCATTTGGGACAACCATAACTTGGATGGTTGAGGGTCTCCATAGATATCACAGCCTCATAGTTTCTAGCCTGGTGCCTTAACTGCTAAACCAATCTGGTCTATGTAACTTTGATCTGAAGAACTAGCATATAACCACCATCATCATCTCCTTTCTGAATGGCAGTATTATTCTTTCCTGGGATGTAATCCTCCTGAATCTGAAAACATTTATTTCTCAGTGGGCTTACAGAAGCTTGCACTGCATGTGGTTTAGCTCTAAAAACTGCAGTTATTAAAAAGTCCGCCAAGGACTTTTTATGATGCTTTCCCCTTTTGCCCAAAATAAGACAGAATCAAAATTTCTTCTGATGGAAATACCTTTTTGAAATGATGAGTAAAATGGAGATCAGCTACATAATGTTGAAGGAATTTCTTTTGTGGGAACGCTCAGAAGTAGTAAGTTGAAAAACTTGTCTGTATAATAGGGAGAGAAATGGATAAAAAGAGTGAATCCTTTCTCTATATGCATGGTCAATTTTTTTTTTCAATCTTTTTATGCCACTCACGTGGCTATCTCATACGTTCACAGTGAATAATTTACAAATATAGTTTCTCTTCTCAAGCATAACATGAGCCCTGGCAACTTTGGAAAGCATTTTGAGGGAAAAGATGCCAAAGTAAAGTGTAGATTGCATTAAAAACTCATTTTCTGTGTCATCACGACATCGGTCAACCTGCCTTAATAGCTACTTTTCTTCGTTCCTTGTCAATTATGATGAGAATAAAAAGATCAACAGTTTGCATCTGCCATTAGTTTGTGGGGAGAGAGTTGTGCTGGCTTGAAAGATTTCCTTTCCAGAAATGGCCCCAAAGACCAACCATGCATGAGAATTGTCAAATCAATATGTCAGGTTCAGCTTGCTTGCTTTCTTCACCTACCTGAGCTTTGTGTTTCTTGCTCTACCAATCACTTCCCACACAAAATACCTTGTATTTGTTATTATCCCTAATAACTTTCATTTGATAGGACAAGAACAAATAGGTGAATCTTTACTTGAGGGGAGCCTAATATGAAAAAGGAGGAATTTCCTTGCTAAAAAAGCTATTAAACAGAGGAACAGCCTACCTCTTGGTGTCATGGAGGCTACATCACTGGAGCTTTGGTTATGCAAGAGTTTAGGTGTGACTCAGTAAAAAATAAAGGACGGAGTCCGGATTAGTCTTCATAAGCCAAGCGTGTTTATTCAGCTGAATAAAGATGAGTCCTCCCTTAAAGTGGAAGAACCCTGAACACTGTGTAAGGCAGATATTTATAGATTACTTTTACTTAGTTACATAAAAGGAAGCTGGCACACAACATATAAGTTATAGAAGCATAAGGTAAAAGTAAAGATTCCCCTCGCACATATGTGCTAGTCGTTCCTGACTCTAGGAGCAGTGCTCATCTCCGTTTCAAAGCTGAAGAGCCAGCACTATCCAAAGATGTCTCCGTGGTCATGTGGCTGGCATGACTAAATGCCAAAGGAGCACGGAACACTGTTGTCTTCCCACCAAAGGTGGTCCCTATTTTTTCTACTTGCATTTTTTATGTGCTTTCGAACTGCTAGGTTGGCAGAAGCTGGGACAAGTAACAGGAGCTCACCCGGTTACGCGGCACTAGGGATTCAAACCACTGAACTGCCGACCTTTCGATCAACAACCTCAGCGTCTTAGCCACTGAGCCACCATGCCCCTTTATAGAAGCATAGAAGTTATAAAAATACTCAAGCACATCTTCTGTGGTTTTGGTCACATGCCTAAGCCTCAGGCTAGTGGTTTCCTATGGAACTTTCCATGGCCTCAAGGGTCTGCTGAGGCCTGAACTTCAATTCTGCCATCTCAACATATGTTCCCTTTAGCCAGTCATCAAATTCATCCGATTACTGATCAACACTTTCTAACCAAAGACCGACAGCTATTTATTTGAGATGCTGTAAGGAGTCCAGCTATGGGTAGGAGATGGGACTAGAAGACCTCCAAGGTCTATTTCAATCTTTTGATTTTATTATACTGTGACCAAGGACAACTTCTGCTATTGAGTGACTGCTCTACTAGAAAGGTAAAGGTTAAGGACACCATTGAGTTCAGCTGGACTTCTCTGAAGATCCTGTTTATATCTTCTATGTTTGGACCACAAAAATCCAGATGGCACAAAAAATACACCGCAGGGTAGAAAGAGTAGCTATATTCTTCCATCCAAGTAACATGACCTAACGCTACGTAGCTTCTTCCACCTGCTGAGACCTGTCAAAAAACATGTTCCTATGATGCGTGTACTGAACTTTTTCCTGGAAATATTCTCTCCCCCCAAAGAAAGAAAAACCTGGAGGGGGTCTACATTATATGTAGACTGGAAAGCTAGAAAAAGAACCTGAGATCAGACAAAGACCATGATCAAAGTAGAGTTTAAGTTCCCTCAACATCCAAAAGAATGTAAAAAGCGAGTGGTCTATTACCCTGCAGGATGAAGAGGTACAAGACTTGAATCCTGGACTCAATGTTGTGCAAACTAGGATTAGAAAATTCAGATGGTGGCTGCAACTATGCAAGCAAAGTCCTCTCTTTTTTTATGTGCTGTATGTGTGACCCAAGCAAAAAAAATATGGCAGGACTTTGATAGCCTTGTTGCAGTGGCCATCTTGATTTTCTCAAGCTTTCCCTGGGGATGTCCAGTTTGTAACTGCTATAAACTAACATTTAAGGGCTTGATTCTTCAATAGCTGATCTGCATTTATCTGAGCTTTTTTGCATAAGCAAGGAAAGCTACTCATCTCACTGAACTTTTTTCTTGACTCTTCACCTCTAGCTACTGGGTGGGCATTTAAGATCCTGGAAAGAAGTTGTTTTTAGTTCTGAGCGTTCAGTGAAGCTCTGAGAGAAGTCCTTATTTAGAATACAATAGAATAACCGAGTTGGAAGGGACCTTGGAGGTCTTCTAGTCCAACCCCCTGCTTAGGCAGGAAACCCTACACCACTTCAGACAAATGGTTATCCAACATCTTCTTAAAAACTTCCAGCGTTGGAGCATTCACAACTTCTGGAGGCAAGTTGTTCCACTGATTAATTGTTCTAACTGTCAGGAAATTTCTCCTTAGTTCTAAGTTGCTTCTCACCTTGATTAGTTTCCACCCATAGCTTCTTGTCCTGCCCTCAGGTGCTTTGGAGAATAGCTTGACTCCCTCTTCTTTGTGGCAGCCCCTGAGATATTGGAAGACTGCTATCATGTCTCCCCTAGTCCTTCTTTTCATTAAACTAGACATACCTAGTTCCTGCAACCGTTCTTCGTATGTTTTAGCCTCCAGTCCCCTCATCATCTTTGTTGCTCTTCTCTGCACTCTTTCTAGAGTCTCCACATCTTTTTTACATCGTGGCAACCAAAACTGAATGCAGTATTTCAAGTGTAGCCTTACCAAGGCATTATAAAGTGCTTTTAACACCTCACGTGATCTTGATTCTATCCCTCTGTTTATGAAGCCTAGAACTGTGTTGGCTTTTTTGGCAGCTGCTGCACACTGCTGTTTTCCCAGGAGGTTTAGCAATCATTTTAGAATGATTGAATATTGTTTTTTCTGCTAGCATTTTTGTGATGTTATCTGTTGGATTTATTATCTGTATATTACTATCATTCATTGTTGATTCTATTTCTATAATATGAGCTGCTTTTATTGATTGACATTGATTGATTAAATAATATATCATTTTAAATTCACATTTGGGAACTACCCAAGGGAACATGGTTGCTGCACAATCCAGAAATATAATCAATAATTTTCCCTCTTTTTCCCTTTTAACCTCCATTCCCGCCAAAAAAAAAATTATAACATCACTCAAGGCTTTCTCCATAAATTGATTCCTACTGCATTTGTTGGAAGTCCTTGGAAATCATCTGATATATTATGATTACATGAGATCTGGGGAGGGGGGGGAATGAGCATTACATTTCACCTTATTGAAAGAATGAAAGAAGAACATGACGCTTAGCAAGTGTAAGGGAATATAGAGTTAATTTTAGTCTGCCTTTGCAATGGGATGGCCACAAGGTAGAAGCCTGGAATAAGGACAAGGTCTTAGCAATCATTGCTTGTCCTCAATTCTATGTTTGGGGGAGGCAACAAAGCAAGTTCTAGGCTTCTGGGAAAGAAAGACTTCAGGGAAGAGAAACAAGCAGATGTCTTGTTACTGTTTTGTTCTCTAAATTAGGAACATAAATTATGGATGGCTCAGTTTTGCACAAGCCAATTCCTCCAACTCCGTTTTTACTTTTCAGGGAAAAAAGAGTCTATGATATCAGGCTTTCTTTGAAAAGTTGAAGGTAGACGAAGGATGGACGCTGTCCCCAGTAAAGCCGCCTTTTGGAATTGACTGGTGGTGAATTTGTCAATGCCAATGCTGTTCAAGTAGTGCTCCAGTTGTTTTGGGATTGCACCCAAGATGCCTCATTGGCATCCTTCAGCCTCAAGAGACTATGGTATCGTGCTCTGAAAAGAGGTCCTAAAACAGCATCTAGTGTGACTAAAAAGGCCAATTTGAAAGTGGCAATCCCTTCCACACTGAGGGCAGATACATTCTGTCCCCTGCCCAGCCCCCAGATTTCGCTGGTTCCAGGACTGCCTCTTTGCCTTAGCCTGCCGAACAAGTGTCTCTTTGAATTCGAGAAGGCCATGCTGCGTCTTTAGCCTCCAAGCTGAACGATCGGAGGTCAAGGTTTCCCAGTTGTTAATGTCCATTCCCAGGGCCTTTAGGTCCCTCTTGCCGATATCCTTATATTGCAGCTGTGGTCTCCTTCTGAGGCACTTTCCCTGCACTAGTTCTCCATACAAGAGATCTTTTGGAATCCGACCATCAGCCATCCTCACGACATGCCCCAGCCAGCGTAGACGTCACTGTTTCAATAGTGTATACATGCTAGAAATTCTATTTCTAGCATGTATACACTAAGATACACTACAGTAAGGGGCCTGGTGGCTCAGCAGACTGATAGCATTGTGATTAACACCAGCTGTCTGCAATTACTTAAATTCAAATCTCACCAGGCTCAAGGCCTTCCATCCTTTCTAAGGTAGGTAAATTGAGGACCTAGTTTGTGGGGGCACTTTATTTATTATTTATTTATTTATTTATTTATTTATTTATTTATTTATTTATTTATTTATTTGCTTTAATTTATATGCCGCCCCTCTCCAGAGACTCAGGGCGGCTTACAATGCGTTAAGCAATAGCCTTCATACTTTTGTATATTTATACAAAGTCAGCTTATTGCCCCCTCAATCTGGGTCCTCATTTCACCTACCTTTGAAAGGATGGAAGGCTGAGTCAACCTTGAGCCTGGTGAGATTTGAACTTGCAGTAATTGCAAGCAGCAGATGTTAATAACAGTGCTTTAGTCCACTGTGCTACCAAGGCTCTTGGTATAAATATACAAAAGTATGAAGGCTATTGCTTAACGCATTGTAAGCAGCCCTGAGTCTCCGGAGAAGGGCGGCATATAAATCAAAAAATTTTTTTAAAAAAGATGCCTATTACTACTGGTACTACCCTTGCTTGCCTTTGCCACAGTTGTTCTATTTCTATTTGTAGGTCTTTGTATTTTGTTATCTCCTTCAATTCTTTCTCTTCTCTTTCTCATTCTCCAGACACTGCCACATCTACTATCCAGATTTTTTTTGTCTTTCTCATCAATTGTTAAATCGGGGGTGTTATGTGGCAGGTGCCTGTCTGTTTGAATTCTTCATTTTTACTTCTTCTTTTTAGGCATTTTAACTTCTTTGTTTTCTATGACTTTCTCTATTTTATGATCCCACCAGTTCTTGCTTGCAGGCAAATGATTTCTTGCAGATCTTCCAATGATCTTCCAATGCACCATTGTTGCTACTTTGTCATGCCACTGTTTCTTCAGCTTCTTTGCATAAGCAACACTTACTGTCTGTTCCTGTCTTCTCAATTCCGGTGGTATTCGGCAGGTTCTGACCAGTTCTGGAGAACTGGTAGCGGAAATTTTGAGTAGTTTGGAGAACTGGTAAATACCACCTTTGACTGGCCCTGCCCCCATCTATTCTCTGCCTCCCAAGTCACAGCTGATCGGGAGGAAATGGGGATTTTGCAGTAACCTTCCCCTGGAATGGGGTGGGAATGGAGATTTTACAGCATCCTTCCCCTGCCATGCCCACCAAGTCATGCCACACCCACCAAGCCATGCCCACAGAACTGGTAGTAAAAAATTTTGAATCCCACCACTGCTTTCTAGGCATTTGTTGTTGTTATTGTTAATTTATTTATTTATTTATATTTTTCCCAGACTGACACCCGTCTCCAAAAATTGGGGAATTTCTCTCTTATTGCTTCAATTGATGGTAAATGCATTTTTTCACTGAAGCTCTATTCCTATCATTAGTATTTTTATATATTGAGTGTGCCGAGGCCTGTTGCTATTAAAAATACATGCACAAAACTCATTATGTTGAAGAGGTAAACTGTCAAACAGGTAGTGATGCCCTAACGATGCAGGATAAAGATGCTTCCCATAGCTGGCCTGTGTTCTTTTAACTAATCGTTTAACGTGCTGCTGTTTATTTTTATAGTATTATTATATAGGCTTTCCAGAACAAGGGAAACACTACCAAGAAGCTCTGTGTTCAGGCTCCCTCCCTTTTGACTTCTCGCAGCAATATTTTCAGCCTGGCCACTCAGCCAGCAGGCAGTAGATAGAAAGAATCTACCCATTTATTTATTTATTTTTAATGTGAAATTCAAACTCAGTTAAATATTATTTTCAGAGGCTAGTACTTGTCTTTTTTACATGACATCTTCTTTTCAAATATGGTCCCTTGTTTAAAAAAGGGACCATATTTGTTTGCCTGCCCTGCCTGCTTGTCTGTCTGATTAACTAACAACTGATTGACTGACTGACAGGTTGACTGATTGGTTTTAAAGGACAGTGGGACAAGGAGTTCTACAAATATCAAAGAAGGCATCATTGGGCAGATGCCACAATGGGAACCAGGAATGGAAGCATTTCTAACCATTCAGAAAAAAACATCCCATCTAGCTGCCTCCTGCACCAATGACTTATTCTTAGGAAGACTTTCCTGATATTTCCCTGATCTTCTTGCCCTTTGACCACAATGTAGTCTCCGGCAACATTGTATTGCTAACTAGAGCATAGAAAACCTTTGCCAGACCAATTCTTGAATACAGCTCATCCGCCTGGAACCCACACTGTATTTCGGACATTAACATGATTGAGTGGGTTCAGAGATATTTCTCAAAAAGAGTACTCCACTCCTCTGCTCACAATAGAATTCCCTACGCCTCCAGGCTTGAAATTTTGGCCTTGGACAATCTGGAACTGCGCTGCCTGCAGTCCGATCTAAGCATAGTACACAAAATTATCTGCTACAATGTCTTGCCTGTCAACGACTTCTTCTGCTTCAAGCACAATAATACATGGGCAATCAATCAATACAAATTCAAGGTAAACCATTCCAAACTCGATTGCAGAAAGTACGGCTTCAGCAACAGTGGTCAACGCCTGGAATGCTCTACCCGACTCCATTATTACAGCCTCAAACCCTCACAGCTTCAGTCTCAACCTGTCTACCGTGGACCTCACCCGATTCCTAAGAGGTCCGTAAAGGGGGCGTGCATAAGCGCACCAGCGTGCCTACCGTCCCTGTCCTACTGTTCCCATTTATCTGTACTTACTTCCTTTGTTCATGTTTTTGTTCATACCTATACTTGTTATCTTGTACATGTTTGACAAACAAATAAAATAAAATAAATAAATAAATGTTCACTGACCTCTGTGGAAAAAGTTCATAGCCTTAAGTATTTGTGCCCGGTGGCATTTGAATGCTTTGCATTAGAATTTGAGAAGATTTTGGGGAGCCCCAGAGAACAAGGATTCATAGGAGCTATGCATCTTGATTTGCTTTGTGCCATCTGTTTTCTATAGGCACCAAGAGGTTTCTGTGTCCAAACACTTCTTTTTAAAGTGTCACCATCTCTGAATGCCAAAACAAAACAAAACCTTGGCAGGCATTAAGAGAACCCCTGCTAATTGCTGGATTCCAATCACCTTTTCTTCCCTACACCTCTTAGTATTTTAGGCAGCTTTCCCAGGTTTTTTTTTTTTTTTTTGCAGAAGCCCAAAACAGCAGTTGATTGCAAGTCCTAAAGTCCTCTGTGATGCCACGTTTGCCCTGGAATGTTCCCAAAACTCTAGGAAGTGTTTGCAACATCAAGATGAGCAAGCAAGTCTCTTCACAGTGCAGCCAGATCTCAGTGTGGGGCCATTCTGTTTAAAAAATAAAAAGAGCATCTAGACAACTGTAAATAAAACATCTTTATTCATTAGAATTAAGTTGTTGTTGTTTTTAATGAAGATGCTTTCAAGTCAAGGTTTACACCTGAAAATCTCATCGCTTGATGTTGTCTTCTAGTTACTAGCTTCTGAGATCAGCCAAGCTTGAGCTGAAGAGTGTCTCTTAATGAAACAGACTATCATCCATAAGAACTCATCTTCCTGTAATGTAATAAACCCCTTTATCTTTGCAAACTTTTGTTTTCTGCTATCCGTAATCCATCATTTCGTATGATTATATTTAAAATAGCTCCAGACTATTTTTACAAGTTTCCATATATTAAGTCTATCCTTTTAAAACAAAACTGGGGAATTTCTATTGGTCACAGTTCAGATAGATAGATAGATAGATAGATAGATAGATAGATAGATAGATAGATAGATAGATAGATAGATGATAGATGGATGGATGGATGGATAGATAGATAGATAGATAGATAGATAGATAGATAGATAGATAGACAGATACAAAGAGACAAAGACAGAAGGAGAGAGAGAGAGAGAGATGCAGAGAGAGAGAAACACAGACAGAAGCAGAGACAGAGAGAGAGAGAGAGAGAAGCAGAGAGACAGAGAAGACACACACAGAGAGAGACAGAGACAGAGACAGAGAGAGACAGAGAAGAAGCAGAGAGAAACAGAGACAGAGACACACACAGAGAGAGAAACACAGGAGAGAAACAGACAAGCAGACAGAGAGAGAGACACACACAGGGAGAGAAGACAGAGACAGAGACAGAGAGAGACAGAAGCAGAGAGAGAGAGAGAGAGAGAGAGAGAGAGAGAAACACAGGAGAGAGAAATAGAGACAGAAGAAGAAGAAGAGAGAGAGAAACAGAGAGAGAAGCAGAGAGAGAGACACACACACACACCTAGAGACAGAGGTACAGAGAGATAGATAGCTCTGCATGCAGCTTTCCTTAATACACCAATTTTCTCTACACCTTTCTTAAGCACTTTCACTCTATTTTGTCCTAATTAAAACCCTAGTGGTTTGTGTTTTATGTCTTCAACTGCTACTATTTTTCTCTGTATTTTTTCTATTCTTTACAATGTCTAAATTGGTAGCCAATAGAAAGGTCTTTGGTTATTCGGGTTTTCTCCCGCGTAAAATTGGAAGTGTCTTGGCGACGTTTCAACGAAGTCTCATTCGTCATCTTCAGGCTGGTGTTTTCGGCTTTGTGCTTCTAGGAGCAATGTGAGATCGCAGCTGTTTCTTCCTTTTAACTGCTAGTGGGGGTGTGAACTGATTGGGTGGGAGCTTGGCTGTTTTCTGATTGGGTGGAGGTGTGTTTTGATTGGTTGGGGGCTTGGCTATGCTCTGATTGGATGGGGGGGTTGGCTGTGCTCTGATTGGATGGGGGTGTGTTCTGTTTGGGTGGGGGCTTGCAACTCAGACTAACCCGAGCGCAACCAAACCCCCACCCAAACGCTGGTACCTGGCCTTGCACTCCTGCAGGTCTTCCTTCGGCTTAGAAAGTCTATGCTCGTACTCCTCAGTGAGGTGCTTCTGCTGAGCCTCCTTCTTGGTCAGATCCACTTTGAACTGAGCTGTTTTGCCAACTCTTTCTCATGGTGGCTGCTTAGATCTAACAACTGCTTCCTATTGGGGCCCTAAGGAGCCTGGGAAGGTAGGCAAGGAGTGGCTGGCAGGGGAGGGGTGAGTAAAGGCTGTCAAGGCACCCCTCAACATAAGTGACATCGTGTTGGCCATGCCCACCCAGTCACATGACACCCTAGCCACGCCCACCCAGCCAGTCATTAGGCAGATCATATTAGTAGTCCACGGGATTTGAAATTATGAATTTAGTGGTCCCTGAGAGCCGAAAGGTTGGGGAACCCTGATTTAGACCATTTGTGGGAATGTAATGAGTCTAGGCTGATGACCTGTTTATCTCCACCTCTCAGCTCTGCTTGCTCTTCTCTTTCAATTACTCTTTCATAGAATTCTAGCATATAAGAGCTGGAATGAATGCTGGCTAATTATTATTGTTCCTACTTCTCAACTATCATCTCATCTGTTTAAATTGTAATCTAAGATTATTTAATCCCTCTTGCCAAATGGGCCTAAAAGAACCAAAATTGCATGTCCTGGTCTTAATTGTTTGAATGTACATATCCTGAATGAATTGCATGAGTGATGGCTACATGTGTAAAGATGTTTCAGAAATGGAAAAGTTTCTCATCAATTTGCTTTGAGCTACAAAGTATATGCTAATGTCTAGGATTGCATAATTGGATGAGATTCAGTAAAAACGATTGAACCTGAGTTCTTTTGGATCTTTGAACACAGCGTGATGTGTTTTCTTGTCTCATTTCTTTTCTATCTTGCCTTGTCTATCTTGTCATATCTTGTCTCATTTCTCATAGAAAAGGTGGCCTGCTGGGTTTTCCCCATGGAAGCTTTTGAGACTGCAGGAGACAAGATGCCCTCTATATTTCTAGGAGACAATTTGCAGGTTTCGGGACAAAAAGAAAAACACTTGAATTTTCAAGGTTATGGAAAAATAAAACAATAACCAATGTTTAAAATGTTCCAGACATTTGGGGAAAAAAAATAATCTGATGAATTTGGTGGTGAATTGAAGGTCATAAAAATGGCAACAGGTGCTGATTTTTGCAGATCCAAAATGCAGCTGTTGTAAAAGACGTTGATCCCTAAAGCCAAACAAATTGAGTCTGCTTTTTAACAGTATGTGGTATAAATGTGGATGTCCACAATGGGACATAAATGTCAAATTGCATGTTGCAATGCAAATGTTGCCCTTTTAATACTTACACTCTGCATCAGTGGAGGGGCAAAGTTTGCGTCACAATGTAAGTTTATTATTTCTGGGAATATATATATTTCTGGGAATGTCTGGGAATATTTGTGTTAGTGTGTTCATGCACATGTGCAACTTTGATTCACTCTTGACTTCTGGCAAGTAGTTACATAAATCCATATAGTTGTCAGGAGTGGTTTGCCATTGCTTTCTTCCTAGGGCCCAAGTCACCCAACTGGCTTCTGTTGCCATGGTACAATCTCACATTTCCTGGCTACACATTTGTGTACCTATAAACACTACACAAAACTGGCCTTCTGTCTAGGAACCGAGATAGATGATAGGTAGGTAGGTAGGTAGGTAGGTAGGTAGGTAGGTAGGTAGGTAGATGGATGGATGGATGGATGGATGGATGGATGATAGGCAGATAGGAGACAGAGAGAGAGATGACAGACAGACAGGATAGATAGATAGATAGATAGATAGATAGATAGATAGATAGATAGATAGGGATGACTGGCTGGCTGGCTGGATGGTAGGCAGATAGGAGAGAGAGAGAGATGATAGACAGGATATATGTATGTATGTGTGTGTGTGTCTATATATATATATATATATATATATAGATAGATAGATAGAGAGAGAGAGAGAGAGAGAGAGAGAGAGAGAGAGAGAGAGAGAGAGATGATAAACAGAGATAGGCTAGATAGATAGATAGATAGATAGATAGATAGATAGATAGATAGATAGATAGATAGAATGGTCAGACAGACAGATCAAAATCTGACTATTTTCTTTCAAGATAAACAACATTATGCAATGCGTTAGAACAGACTTGTAAACCTTAAAAATTGAAGACCTGAGATAAAAAAAAAAAGGAAATATTGCTAAATCTCATTTTACCAATGCTAATCATATTTTTCTCTGCTTTCAAATTGTCTTTGCTTCTCTCGTGGCAACTCACCACTTTATTCATTGTCGTTTATTCTTGGATATGCATCCTTTTAATTAGATATGTGGTCACCTGCATCCTCCAGTGTTTGTTTCAATCTACATTTAGATGTGGCTATATCTTCAGATCAGTGTTTGTATCAATGTATTCGCCAGAATGTTCGTAAAGATCTAATTTGTCTTTTAATACCAATATATCAGCTTTTTTTTTTCCAACTTACGGACCTCCAGATATGATAGACCAAAACTCTCACAATCCCCGCTAGTACACACATTCATTTCCAGTCTCGTAATACATATCTGTGAGCTCTCATTATTTTCTTCTTCCTATTTACAGCAACAGTGACAAACAGCAGTGCCTTTCGGAGCTCATTAAGAGATAAGGCTGAAATTCCGGAATGCACAAAAGACAAAATGTCTGTATTGAAAGGTGGACAACTGGTCAATATCTGTGTTCTTGTTAATCAAGGCAAACATTCCTATCTGTGTGTTGGCTTGTCACTTACCAATAACCCCTAAATGTTATTTAATCAGGTAATTCTAAGATCTTCCCCACCACAAGCACGACTCCATAGATCTTCCAAAAATATCTGAAGTCTTCAACTGTTGAAAGTTATTGATCTTTCTTCCTTTAAAGAAATCAATGGGGATATGCCCCGAGATTGTCAGAATGCTGCAAGGGATGATCTAATGTTTTGTCTTTCACTTGGCTGGCCTTTCCACCATGAAGAATTCTTATATTGTGGTTAAAAACTCCCAGTGGTCATATACCTTGTTTACAACTGTGCCCGTTACATTAGTGAGTTCCATTACAAATGGGGATCAAAACCTCGTCTCTGACAATATTTTCATCCATCTAAACAGCTCTGGGAATTCTGCAGCAACTCTGCAGCCACGGTGAATATCGGAAAAAGGAATCTGATCGTCTATACAACGTCGTCCAACAAAAGGTATACCCTGTTGGAAGAAATGTCCATCTGGGTTCAGTTCCAAGTGGGGGAAAAAAGACACTGGATTCATGGAAGTTGCTTGGAAAGAAGGTTTATTGGTGGACAGGATCACATGCCTTGAAGATCTTGGGTGAAGAAAAAGGGAAGAGATGCTGAGAGTGCCTCTTTATGCACCCTCTGGGCTTTTGAATTTGAGCTTGTATTCTGATTGGTTGTCAGACTCCCATGGGGCCACGCAGGGGTAACTCTGTAAGCTGTGTTTTGAGTCCCAAGCTTGGTTGAGCTTTGCTGGGTGATGTAATCTTCCCAAGTGCCATGTGGTGAGTTCTGTTGCTAGATGGGTAGAGGGCTAATCCTACCTTTTTTGGATCTTGGGTGAGGGCATTTGCGTATGAATAGACCTAGCTATCTCTTCATCTGCTGTGGGCTATTGAGGAGGGTGGGGGCTATTAAGAGTGGGTCTGCTTCCTGCCTTAAAAATATGATTCTCCATTGCTCGTCCAGGGAAATATAATATTCTGCCTTTTTAATATTTCCTAGAATATTTCATTTTCCTAGGAGAGGGGTGGGTGCTAACTTCCTACAGCCCACACAACTTTATCAAAAAGTGCCTGACCATTCAACCTATTACAGCTCAACCAACACAAATGCTGTGAAAAGTGTAACACTACCATATATCAAAAACATCTCAGAAACCACCAACAGACTATTGCAACCAGTTGATATCACTGTAGCACATAAACCAATGAAAATCCTCCAGAACATCTTAAGTCAGAGGTCTTCAAATTTGGCAGCTTTAAAATTTGTGGACTTCAACTCCCAGAATTTTCCAGCCAGAAGGAATGGGGATTTTGCAGTATCCTTCCCCTGGATTGGGGAGGAAATGGAGATTTTACAGTATCCTTCCCCTGGAGTGGGGTGGGAATGGAGATTTTGCAGTATCATTCCCCTGGAGCGGGGTGGGAATGGAGATTTTACAATATCCTTCCCTTGCCATGACCACACCCACCAAGCCATGCCACGCCCACCAAGCCACACCCACAGAACCAGTAGTAAAAAAATTTGAAACCCACCACCGGAGAAGACTACCACAGCACATCCATGAACACCAATTAGCAGTCAGAAGACATGACGAGAGCTTCTTAACTTCACAACACATGGACAGGCTCAACCATAATTTCAACAGGATAACTGTGAGCATCCTAGATCCAGCCAAGGCCAAAAACCCCAGAGAATTCCCAGAGAAGCCTGGCCCTGAGACAAATGGGCCATCAACAGAGATATAAACAATCTACATACCACTCACTGGTGAAATCCAAATTTTTTTTACTATCAGTTCTGTGGGCGTGGCTTGGTGGGCGTGGTGTGGCTTGATGGGCGTTGCTTGATGGGCATGGCAGGGGAACGATACTGCAAAATCTCCATTCCCACCCCACTCCAGGGGAAGGTTACTGCAAAATCCCCATTCCCACCCAACTCTGGGGCCAGCCAGAGGTGATATTTGCTGGTTCTCCAAACTACTCAAAATTTCCGCTACCGGTTCTCCGAACTGCTCAAAATTTCCTCTTCCAGTTCTTCAGAACCTGCTGGATTTCACCTCTGATACCACTTCAAAGAGACATTCATCAATCAACACCTATATGAGCAACGATTAACACCTAGATTAGCACTAGATCAACAATTAAAAAGTAAACAATACCCCAATTAAGGAACTACTAATGCAGACAAACAATCTATCTATAAACAACATCAAAGAACCACCAAGACTACTCCCACCAACATTGACAGGGCAAGTCACTAGTATATAAAAATAAGAGCAAAACCTACTCCTTTCTAGCACTGATTATATTATCTAGTTTGGGAATGAAACATCTGCAAGGAAGCCACCAAGCTCAGAGAGCATCAAGAACCCCAGAATTCAACCCTGAGCTACAAATATTCTCTCCTTTCAATGTTGGGTATCATAATTTCCCTGCATGAAGTTTTATCAGATCTTCATGTCACTCAAGGAGTTTTCTTAAGTGGATGGTATTTAATGAGATTCTATCATTCAGACATATTTCAACCTGCAATTCAGCAGCAAGATGCTGCCAATTTAGTCTCTGGAAAGTATCCTGGGTATCTTTCCTTCTCTCTATGGTTCTGTAGCAGTAGTGGAATGGCTGGTTCTGTGGGTGTGGTGTGGCTTGGTGGGCGTGGTTTGGTGGGCGTGGCAGGGGAAGGATACTGCAAAATCTCCATTCCCGCCCCACTCCAGGGAGAAAGATATTGCAAAATCCCCATTCCCATCCCACTCCTGGGGGAAGGATATTGTAAAATCTCCATTCCCACCCCACTCTGGTGTTTGCCGGTTCTCCGAACTACTCAAAATTTCCGCTACCGGTTCTCCAGAACCTGTCAGAACCTGCTGGATTTCACCCCTGTTCTGTAGTAATTTCTTGCCATTTAAAAAGGAAAGAAAAAAACATCAACCAAGATAATGGGATTATTTGTTATATATATATATGTATATAAATGTCATCTGGTGTGGCATCATAAGAGAAATAAATTGTGCACTATAATTGATGAGAAATGTCATATGTGTTGCTCTGTTTACCTAATCTTCATTAAAGTGAGGAAGGATCAAGAGGAAGGATCCTTAGTTTTTATTCAGATCACACTAATAGAGAGCAGGCAGGTTAGTTATTCAATTGACTTGATGATTGCACTTGCTCTCAGAAATGGTAAGTCAAACATTGTGACAAATCAAATACAAATAAAACTCTTTGATTGTTTTAAGGGGTCGATACCACTCTACACAATCTCATGACCTCCAAACACAATGTAACTATGGCAACAGCAATAGCAATAGCACTTAGACTTATATACAGCTTCACAGTGCTTTACAGCCCTCTCTAAGCGGTTTACAGAGTCAGCCTATTGCCCCCCAACAATCTTTGTCCTCATTTTACCAACCTCGGAAGGATGGAAGGCTGAGACAAACTTGAGCCGGTGAGGATCGAACTCCTGGCAGTGAGCAGTCAGTTAGCCACTTTTTTTTTTTTTTTTTTGAGTTTCAAGATAATCCTATTCCACTGCTGGAATATGGAATATCCTGGGAATAGCCCAGACTTTAACTCAATTGAAAATCTATGGAGCCGACTAAAGAAACTTGTTAGTCAGAAGCGACCCAGCAATAAAACCCAGTTAATAGAAGCCATCATTCAATCTTGGTTTCACATTATAACAGTTGCAGAGCTAAAAGACTTGGTTCACTCCATGGGAAGATGTTGTAAGGCCATAATTCATGCTAAAAGTTACCCAACAAAGTATTAACTGATATGATCATTTTTTTATATCTCATTTTTTCTATGGTGATAATTTTTGTATATCTTGTTTTTTCTACATGTTTCACTTTTCTTCTTTATACTGTAATTGCTATTCTAATAGCAAATCCTTCATAAACATTATGACATTACATATGAAAGAGGGAGGAAGCAACCATTGCAGGAGAGCCAGAAGAAAATATAAGGTAGATTCTTGGGTCATCCATAGCTTCTGAGGCTGAGTGCCAAAGAATTGAGGCCTTTGAACTATGGTGCTGGAGAAGACTATTGCGAGTCCCTTGGACTGCAAGGTGATCAAACCAGTCAGTCCTAGAGGAGATCAACCCTGACTGCTCTTTAGAAGGCCAGATCCTGAAGATGAAACTCAAATACTTTGGCCACTTAATGAGAAGGAAGGACTCACTGGAGAAGAGCCTAATGCTGGGAAAGATTGAGGGCAAAAGAAGAAGGGGACGACAGAGAACGAGGTGGCTGGATGGAGTTACTGAAGCAGTAGGCGTGAGCTTAAATGGACTCCAGAGGATGGTAGAGGACAGGAAGGCCTGGAGGAATGTTGTCCATGGGGTCGCGATGGATCGGACACAACTTCGCAACTAAAAACAACAACAAACCATGTCAGCCAGATGAGCCAGTTTCACTCTGCAGGGACGAGGACCTTGTCAAAGGTGAAGCACAGGTGAGTATCACCTGCCCTTGTATCTCCCACTACCACCAATACACCGTGACTTCCTTCCCCAGTTCTGAATTTCCCTTCCAGCAAAATTTTCCTCCCATTTTCCATCCATAAATACTGGAATGTAATTGCATGGGTCTTATTTAGCCTGAGGTTCTTTTTATTTATTGGAGACATTTTTATATCAATGTTTAGCTGAAAGAAATCCCTCAGGATGTCATGAAGACAAATAAAAAAGAAGAAAGACCCTGCTTTGGGGAATACAATCCAACAGAAAGGAAAAAACGGATGTGGAGTCACCTCTAAACTCAGTATATTCTTTATACATATACACTACAGCCTCACACTGCATGCCCATATTTGAAGTAACAGAAGAATAGAGTTGGAACGGACCTTGGGGACCTACTGAACTTTTTTCCATATCCAAGTACAATGACTGATTCTTACTACGTATAATTAACAGAGAACTCAGTTTTTACATGTCCTTATATTTTGTAAATCCAGTTCTCCGTTTGAAAGACGGACACCATGCATACTTTGAGTGAAAATATATAGAAAATTGTTTGTGCTGTGAGGAAAATTAGTGCAAAAAGAGTAATAATAATAATAATTAATAATAATAATTTTATTTCTATACCGCCCTTCTCCCGAAGGACTCAGGGCGGTGTACAGCCTATTTAAAAACACAAACAAAACAACAATATAAAATTTAAAATAATTAAATAAAGTGGCTCAAATTTAAAACCCCAATAAATTTAAATACCCCAATTTAAAACTATTGTGTTAATAGTCCGGCCTGGCAGAACAACAGGGTCTTCAATGCGCAGCGAAACACCCGGAGGTCGGAGATCTTACGAGATCTTACGAGTAAACACTTTAAAAGTTCAAATTGACGCAGGACTGCAAAACACAGTACAGGTAGTCCTCAACGTACGACCACAATTGAGCCCAACATTTCTGTTGTTAAGTGAAGCATTTGTTCCATGAATTTTGCCCCATTTTGCAACTTTTCTTGCCGCAGTTGATAAGTGAATCACAGCAGTTGATAAATTGGTAACCTGGTTGTTCAGTGAATCCGGCTTCCTCATTGATTTTGCTAGTCAGAAGGTTGCAAAAGGTGATCACATGACCCTGGGGCACAACAACGGTCATAAGTATGGATCAGTTGCCAGGTATTTGAATTTTGACCACATGATCATGGGGATGCTACAAAGGCCATCTTTTTCTTTGGAAAAAGGTTGTAAGTGTGAAAAATGCTCATAAGTCACTTTTTCAGTGCTGTTTTAACTTTGAAGGGTCGCTAAATGAACTGTTATAAATTGAGGACAACCTGTAATTGTTTTGTAAAAAAAAAAAAAGGTTAACCACCATGAACAATGAACAATGAATGGATGGATTCATCACCTTTCAGTCAATGTATATAATTACTAATGCTTCTCTGATGCTTTATTTTCATAGATTGTAAGGCAGTGTCTATGGAGATTCTCAGTCATCCAGGTCATGGTTGTCCCAAAGATGCTTTTTCAAGAGGCAACTGGACTGCCTGGTTTTTTCTTTGAAGACATTTCACTTCTCATCCAAGAGAATGAGCTGAAGAAGCTTCTTGGATGAGAAGCGAAACATCTTCAAAGAAAAAAAAAACAGAAAGTCCAGTTGCCTCTTGAAAAAGTCAGGATCAAACTCCTGGATGTGGCCAGAATTTGGGACATTGTAAGGCAGTGCTTTTCAACTTTGGCAGCTGAAAGATGTGCTGATGTATATCTTGCCTCCTTTAAATAGGCTCCTTCTGTATAACTCACACAATCCCAAAGCAGAGGTTACATTTTTTGTTAGTTTCCTTTTTGACTGATTATAGGCCATCAAATCTGTTACCTAGAAAGGTTATGCCATGGTGGCACAGTGGTTAGAATGCAGTATTGCAGACTAATTCTGTCCACTTCCAGGAGTTCGATCCTGACTGGCTTGAAGTTGACTCAACCTTCCAAGGTTGGTAAAATGAGGACCCAGATTGTTGGGGGCAATATGCTGATTCTGTAAACTGCTTAGAGAGGGCTATAAAAGTGCTATGGGGCAGTATATATGTCTAAGTGCTATCGATACAATAGATTGAATGGGTAGAGGGCAGTGGTGAAATCCTCTGAAGTCTGCAACTAGTTCTGTGAATCTGCTACCGAATGCGCGCTTCGCGCAGCGCTAAAAAACAAACATTTTGAAGTCTGCAAAGGTAAGTAGAACAGCGAGGTGGGGGAATCCACTGCACCACGTGATTTAGATTAGCTAGAAAGCAGGAAATCTGAGGATTCTAACTAATATAAATTGCGCGTCACAGCTGATCATCCCCCAGCTGATCATCGGAAATACCGTTTCTCCTGAACTGGTAGCATTTTTTACTACCAGTTTACCTGAACTGGTCCGAACCAGTAGCATTTCACCCCTGGTGGATGCCATTCTTTATTTTCTTTAACTTTCTTAATCTCTTTAAAGTTTTCCTCTCTTGTTCTTGTTCTGTTCCTCGATGCAAATAGAATCTTAAAGTTCAATAACTCAATAGAAGCATCAAGATTTTACAACAGGATCATAATTAAATTATAGGGGAATTCTTTCCTTTTCAATAATTTAATATTACCTCCTGAGGAAAACATATCTGTACTTCCGAAATATTTGCTGTAGCTATATTTACAATTTCTGATTATATTTACACTGCTTTTAATTCTGCTTTGAACATTTTCCACTATTCTCAAATATAGATATAAAACATTGCCAATAATTATCAACATTTTGTTATCCTGATCCATAATTTATATAACCAGGAACTAAACCCTCATTACCTCAGTATCTGTTCTTATGCAGTTGGTATATATTTTTATAAGATGCTTACTCCTGAGGAGGAAAGCTATGGCAAATCTAGACAGCATACTAAAAAGTAGAGACATCACCCTGCCAACAAAAGTGTGTATAGTCAAGGCTATGGTTTTCCCAGTTGCAATGTATGGATGTGAAAGTTGGACCATAAGAAAGGTTGAGCGCCAAAGAATTGAGGCCTTTGAACTATGGTGCTGGAGAAGACTCCTGCGAGTTTCTTGGACTGCAAGGTGATCAAACCAGTCAGTCCTAGAGGAGATCAACCCTGACTCTCTTTAGAAGGCCAGATCCTGAAGATGAAACTCAACTACTTTGGCCACCTAATGAGAAGGAAGGACTCGCTGGAGAAGAGCCTAATGCTGGGAAAGACTGAGGGCAAAAGAAGAAGGGGACGGCAGAGAATGAGGTGACTGGATGGAGTCACCGAAGCAGTAGGTGTGAGCTTAAATGGACTCCAGAGGATGGTAGAGGACAGGAAGGCCTGGAGGAACATTGTCCATGGGGTTGTGATGGGTCAGACACGACTTCGCAACTAACAATAAAAACAATATATGTTTTTGTGCCATTTTTACTTTCTTCCAAACAAATTTATCAACTGTCATACTTGCTGCATCCCTGCCTAATTCGTTTTGGGATTTTGTTTGTGTGTGCACGAGTATTTTGTGACAATCAAATCTTAAATCCGATCAACTATCTTTTACCAGTGGACCTTTTTTTTGTTTGCTTCTTTGTTCTAATATTTAGCTTTTTTTAAAAAAAACTTGAAGCAAGAGATTTTTGTTCACTTTTTCTGCTTTCCAAAAAAAATTTCCCCAAAAAAATCCAGCAAACAGATATTTTAGTAAGTAAATCATTCATGGTATCTCTTTAATAAGGGAGTTGGATCCACAGAGCAGAGAGTGGAAAGAAAATAATTGCTGATATTGAACTAACACTTCTTCAGGACGGCTTTCACAAGAATCCTACGAGTGCTGAAATATCCAGATAGAAGCAGGAGTGTTTCTGCTGGTATTCATGTAGCACAGCTGCGTAAGCATTGCTGACACAACCTTCTTCCCATTTTTGCAAACGGAAGTTTAAATCCCATTGCTTTCTTCGAGATTTGTTTTAAAAAGGAATCATCCTTAGAGAGCGATAGAGATAATGTTGGAGAAATGAGGAAACTATAATTTACAAAAAGAAAAGCAATATTTAAGCTCAGGAAACAGAGAAAATATACAAAATAAACTCAGACTGCCTCTATCTTAAATTAATAGGGTGAACAAAGGAGGCAAGGCAAAACACAGGCGGGCTCTGAAGATGTTGATCTTATATTTTATTGTCTTCAATAAAATACACTTCTGGTGATTTATTTATTTATTTATTTATTTATTTATTTATTTATTTATTTAATTAATTAATTTAATTATATACCGCCCTACTCCCGAAGGACTCAGGGCAGTGAACAGCCAAAAAATAAAATACACATAGTACAAACATTAAAAAACCATTTAAAACATATTAAATACTTCGGCCCAGAAAACAAATTTAAAACACCCCAATTTATAAGACAAATTTTAAATTTAAAAGCAATTTAAAAGAGAAGTTAGGCCAGGCAAGCCTGCTGGAAAAGGAATGTTATGAGGACACGGCGGAAAGCGTGAAGATCCGGGATCCTCCGTATCTCTGGGGGGAGCTTGTTCCAGATGGCAGGTGCCCCCACAGAGAAGCCTCTCCCCGTGGGGGCTGCCAGTCGACACTGTTTGACCGACGGGACCCTGAGAAGCCCCTCTCTGTGGAAGTATACTGGTCGGTGAGAGGCTACTGGTGGCAGAAGGCGGTCTCGTAGATGTCCCGGTCCTAAGCCATGGAGCGCTCTAAAGGTGGTGACCAAAACCTTGAAGCGCACCTGGAAGACCACCGGGAGTCAGTGCAACTTGCGCAGTAGGGGGGTCACATGGGAGCGCCATGTCGCTCCCATAACCACCCGCACGGCCGCATTCTGGACCAGCTGGAGCCTCTGGGTGCTCCTCAAGGGGAGCCCCATGTAGAGAGCATTTAGAGTCTGTTTCCAAACCTGGCTACCTTCAATGGCTAATATCAGTGGTGAAATCCATTTTTTTTAACTACCAGTTCTGTGGGCGTGGCTTGGTGGGCGTGGCTTGGTGGGCATGAGTTGGTGGGCATAGCAGGGGAAGGATACTGCAAAATCTCCATTCCCACCCCACTCTAGGGGAAGGATACTGCAAAATCTCCATTCTCTCCCCACTCTGGGGCCAGCCAGAGGTGGTATTTGCCAGTTCTCCGAACTGCTCAAAATTTCCACTACCAGTTCTCCAGAACCTGTCAGAACCTGCTGGATTTCACCCTGGCTAATATCATGAAAAAAAAAACAAAGCCATATTCATCTAGTAGCATCTGTAACGGAGGGTCAAAACAGCAAGATGGCCGCCATGTTCAAAGCCCTTGTTCTGAATTTTGATATCGCAGGTATCTACAACTTTGATAATGAGCCATCATGTTGCTCATTTTGACCCACAAAATGAGACACCAGTGTACCCATTTTTCCTTTTATATTTCTGTAATCAGTTTTGTCTTAACCTTTTTGGCAAGCAATGCCTCCATTTTTGTCAGGAGTGACAGAGCCGGTCTACACGTGAAGGTCCAATTAAACTGATTGATTACTACTCAATCAGGAATCTTCTCAACTAATAGCCAGCACCTGCTTTTGGTTAACAGTGTTCCAATATTTGAGGGTCTGCCATAGAGAGGAATGGGTAAAGAGGTGCTTTCCAAAGCACCTGAAAGCCAGACAAGGAACAATGGATGGAAACTGACCAAGGAGAGATTCAACCTAGAAATGAGGAGGAACTTTGTGACAGTGAGAGCAATCAACCAATGGAACAGAAGTTCCCTTTGGAAGTTGTGGGAGCTTCATCACTTGAGACTTTCAAGAAAAGATTGGACTGCCATTTGTCAGAAATGATACAGGGCAGGGGTCACCAACCTTTCGGACCTCAGGGACCACCAAATTCATAATTTTAAATCCTGCAGACCACTAATATGAATTTTTTAAAACAATAAATAGTATTTAGTGCAATATTAAAAATGCAAATAATTTTTCAGCGGACCACCAACATTTTCTCATGGACCATCAGTGGTCCACATACCACAGTTGGTGACCGCTGGTATAGGGTCTCCTGCTTGAGCAGAGGGTTGGACTAGATGACCTATAAGGTCCCTTCCAACTCTGTTAATCTGTTAAAGATAAGGGTCAATGGAATTCAAGAGAGTTTGAGTTAATTCATTTGCGGCTATGTAGGAATTCTAAGCTGTTAATTCACAATCAACCAGTGGAACAGAAGTTGCCTTCGGAAGTTGTGGGAGCTTCATCCTTTGAGACTTTCAAGAATAGATTGGACTGCCATTTGTCAGAAATGGTGTAGAGTCTCCTGCTTGGGCGGGGGGTTGGACTAGATGACCTACAAGGTCCCTTCCAACTCTGTTAATCTGAATGAATGAGCTGGAAGGGACCTTGGAGGTCTTCTAGCCCAGCTCCCTGCTCAAGCAGAAGAACCTCTACTATTTCAGATAAGTGACTGTTTAGACTCTTCTTAAAAACCTCCAGTGATGGAGTGCCCATGATTTCTGGAGGCAAGCTGTTCCATTGGTGATTTGTCATCATTGTTAGAAAATTTCTCCTTAATTCCAGGTTGCTTCTCTCTTTGATTAGTCTCCAAGCATTGTTTCTTGTCCTGCCCTTTGGTGCTTTGGAAAATAATTTGACCCCTCCTCTTTGTGGCAGCCCCTCAAGTACTGGTGGGACTAGAACTTACCATTTCCTGGCTTCTAGCCACTAGACCCACTAGACCAAACTGGTTCTCTTATTAGTCTTGCACTTGGCTTGTGTGGGGAGACTGTCTGTGGAAATTGGGATCGTAGAAACACCCAGGAGCATAGAAGAGTCCAAAGGCAGATGCATGAATAAATGTGATAAATGTATTTATTCATATAACAAAACATATTAACTATATACAAAGGCTGTCTTAATATCCATTAGGATAGGGGGCACACAGCGTGTGTGACTACCCCTATCAAAGATCATGTCTCATGGAGAACAAACGTGAAAGAGAGCTTGGTGGAAAGGTTAGAGGGGGTTTTATACTCAGTGTAAGCCCCTCCTCTCCACATAGGGGTGGGGGCACTTTCTGCCTCCACTAGTGTCTGTATGATATATGTGCCAATGGCTTGCAAATACTTGACACTGTCATAGTTAAAATTGCCAAGTCAGTCCAGCATGGGGCTTTAATAGTTAATTTGTATTTCATCCTTCCATCCCTTGAGCACCCTTGATGCAAGAGTTACAGCCCAACCAAACATGCCTAAGAGCAAGTAAAAAGGTCACCAAACATGCAGTTCATGCAATCTGCTTGGCAGCCGATAATTATTCCTGATGGCCCTACGCTTAAGCTGAATGTGTGAAGAGACTGCAACTGAAACACATTGCATTAGGAAGTGGTGCAATGCAAAGGGGCCTACGGATTGCTTTTGCATTGCAATATTTCAGCTGGACCCTTTCAGCTGGGTGCAGAATGTCATTTGATGTTGCGGTTATCAAACCAGAGGCAGGTTTGAGCTAGCCACAAGTGTTCAGAGAGGTGTACAAAAAGCAAGTGTTGCGTGCAAGCCATAATGTATCAGCACGTGCCATTCTGCTACCCACCCAACCTAATCCAAAGGCACAAGGTCTCCTCTATTTTTGCCAGTTTATACCCTGGGGCATCTGATTTGCAAAACTAGAGGAATAAAGAGATCAATCCAGTAATGGGCAATTTTATAGCTATAACTTTTGACTGTAACCAGTTTCCTATCTGCTCACTACCGTGTCCCGGAGCTTCATTAACTGCAGGGAGATTGCTCGAATCAGTTGAAAAAAATTATACAGTAGTGTTAAATTGTTCTCTCTCTCTCTCTCTCTCTCTCTCTCTCTCACACACACACACACACACACACACACACACACACAGAGAGAGAGATACAGAGAGACAGAGACAGACAAAGACAGACAGAGACAGATAGATAGACCCAGAGAGAGAGACGGAGAGAGACAGAGGGAGAGACAGAGAGAGAGAGAGAAGGAGAAAGAGGTGGAGAGAGAGGGAGAGGGAGAGAGAGAGGGAGAGGGAGAGGGAGAGAGAGAGGGAGAGGGAGAGGGAGAGAGAGAGGGAGAGAGAGCACTGCAGGCAGATGCACATTAGATACCAATGCACAGTTGGATAATTAAAAGAGCCATAAACATTTTATTGTGAGCATTAAAATTTCTAATGCTTCTTAGATTCTTAAGTAGTTGGCAATCCTGTCTTCAGCCCCCCATGGACACCTTGGCACAGTAGGGATTAAAAAGAAACCATGAGTGTAGCTGCATCTTAAGGGACACACTATCTGAGGTCTACATCATTAGAAGAGAGTAATAATACATTACAAACTTGTCAGAAATATCCTTTAAAAAAAAAAAAAGCACATGATTGGGATTAAGCAAAAGATCATCCCAATGGATCTGCCTTCCAATTGCTTTCGATGCTTATATAAACCAAAAAAAGCTGGGTATCCAATTCATAACGAATAAGTATACAAATAAATTGCACAGACTCCTTGTGTACTCTTAGGACGCACTCAAGAGCCTGGATTTGCTTCATGGCCCAAGATGCTAGATCTAGTCAAGTGAGCAAGGCTTGCCTTATAAGCATTTATACGTTTCTGCAGAGAAATAGGTTTTCCCTTGGGCTGAGCAGAAGAAAGAGCTATGCTAATTCTGCAGCTTTTCTTAAACTAGTTCCTACCATGTATGACAGGTGTTCAATTCTCAGAATCCCCCATCACTTCCATCATTGGCTGCATAACTAGAAACTCTGGCTTTTGTTAACCCATCATATCTGTGGGAGATCATGTTTAAGAGAATGCTGCCGATATAGCTATGCTACCCTATTTCCCTCAAAATAAGACATCCCCCGATCATAAGCCCAATCGGGCTTTTGAGGACAATGGCTATAAGGCAATAAGGCAAGCACTTATTTCAGGGTTCAAAAAAATATAAGACAGGGTCTTATTTTGGGGGAAACATGGTAGATACATCCTATTTTATTTATGTATTATTGCTGGTTTGCGAGATTTTTATTCTGTCCTTTCTCTGGGAAGTTTATGTAGGGACATTCCTTTCATCTTTACAAGAACCCACCTTAAAATAGGAAGTCTCCATGGTTCAAGGATGGAGTTGAATCTAGGTCTTCATACGCTAAATTCAGTAGCTTAGCCATTACACCACACGATGGTGCATCTGTTCAGCTTAAATCCATAAAGGAGAAATTGGGTTTGAAGAGGAGAAAGGAGAGGAGGAGGAGGAGGAGGAGGAGGAGGAGGAGGAGGAGGAGGAGGAGGAGGAGGAGGAGGAGGAGGAGGAGGAGGAGGAGGAGATAAGGTTACATTCAGAGGTGGTATTCAGCTGGTTCGGACCGGTTCTCCCAAATCGATAGCGGAAATCGTAGGTAGACCTGGCCACCCGCCCTGGCTCTATGCCATCCTATTAAGGCACATTTTTGAGGCTGGGCACATGCGCGGAAGGTGCGCACTTGAGCAAAGCACATGCGCAGAAGGCTGGGTGCATGTCCTGAAGGCAGGTGCATGCACAAACCGGACGCGCGCACGCCCGAAGTGAGCATGTGCACATGCGCGGCAAACCAGTAGTATCATAATGTGAAACCCACTGCTGGTTTCATCTACTGTATATACCGTTCCATCCTATGTAAGGGTCTGCCTCTCCTCTCTGTTCAAGAAAGTAAAACTCTTGAAATAATTAGCATTTCAAAAGGAATTTATTGAAGGAAAGGGATTGCAAGAAAAAGGAAGCCGGATCTGAAGTTTCCCGGGCAATTCAGTTAGGATAAAGCAGTTAGGAACCTCTCCCCCTCAGTCTGATGTTGAATAAGCCAATCCATAGGTGCAAAGTTGTTTTGAGAAATGCAGGCTGAGAAGGTGATAAGAAGCTCTTCCCAGGTGTCTCTTGCTGGAGGCTTTGGAACTGAGACAAAACAGATGGCCCTCTTCCTTTACATTCCCCAAAAGGTAAGTCAAAGTACAGGATACATAGGCATCAGGAAAAAAGCTATAAACTAAAGAATGCACCCAAACCCCCTCCCCACTAGAATGGTAGTGTCCCAATAGGGATCTATGGGGGTCTCCTTTTCTTTTGCTCCATTTTACGTGTAGATTTATTTATAAAACTCCTTATACCAAAAACCTATATTAAATTTGTGAAAATTCAACATATGGGTAGTCCTTGACTTACCATCATTTGTTTAGTGACCTTTAAAGTTACAATGGCACTGAGAAAAAGTGACTTATGACCAGTGGTGAAACGTAAAATTTGTTACTATGGGTTCTGTGGGCGTGGCTTGGTGGGGGGAGGGGTAATATGACTGAGTGGGTGTGGCCAACTTTTTTTTTTTTTAGCTTTTAAAACTTTTTTTCTACAACCTCTTCGGCCAAAGAGGTTGTAAAAAAATGCTTTTAAAAGCCTCTGACGATCCCAGCTGATTTGCCTGATTGGCAGAGGCTTTTTTTTTACTTTTAAAAGCATTTTTTCAGCCGAAGAGGTTGTAGAAAAAATGCTTTTAAAAATAAAATAAAAATCCTCTGATGATTGTGCAGCTCAGCTGGGCATGAGAGTGGAGAGGGATTTTTGTTACCAGTTCTCCGAACCACCCGCCGCCATCACTACCGGATTGGGCGATCCGGTCCAAACCAGGAGCATTTCACCCCTGCTTATGACGTTTTTAACACTTACAACCATCGAGGCATTCTCATGGTCTCGAGAACAAAATTCCAGTGCTTGGCAACTGGCATGTATTTATGACAGTTGCATTGTTCCGGAGTCATGTGATTGTGCATTTGTAACCTTCTCAGCTGGCTTTGGACAAGCAATGTTAATGGGGGAAAGCCAGATTTGTTTAATGACTGCACGATTTATTTAACAACCGCAGTGATTTGCTTAACAACTTTGGCAGAAGAGGTCATAAAATGGGGCAAAACTCACTGAACAACAGCTTTGCTTAGCAACAGAAATGTTGGATTCAGTGGTGATCATAAGTCAAGTACTACCTGTACATTTTTAGACAGGAAGATATGAACACAGAATATCAGAATGTAAAAAAAGGCAACATAAGAAGAGCTACATTTCCTACCACCCTTTTGTGAATAATTGTCCACTATTCCTCATGTTTTTCTAGAAAACTGTTCCTAGGAGAAGGACAAAAAAAAAAGTCTTGGTTTATTGGTCGAATGATGAATGCATAGAATAGAATAGAATAGAATAGAATAGAATAGAATAGAATAGAATAGAATAGAATAGAATAGAATAGAATAGAATACAATACAATACAATACAATACAATACAATACAATACAATACAATACAATACAATACAATACAATACAATACAATACAATACAATACCAGAATTGGAAGGAACCTTGGAGGTCTTCTAGTCCAACCCCCTGCTTAGGCAGGAAACCCTATAACATTTCAGACAAATGGTTATCCAACATCTTCTTAAAAACTTCCAGTGTTGGAGCATTCACAACTTCTGGAGGCAAGTTGTTCCATTGATTAATTATTCTAACTGTCAGGAAATTTCTCCCTTAGTTCTAAGTTGTTTCTCTCCTTGATTAGTTTCCACCCTTTGCTTCTTCTCCTGCCCTCAGGTGCTTTGGAGAATAGCTTGACTCCCTCTTCTTTGTGGCAGCCCCTGAGATATTGGAACACTGCTAACATGCCTCCCCTACTCCTTCTTTTCATTAAACTAGATATACCCAGATCCTGCAACTGTTCTATCTAAATTAGATTCTATTTATTTACTATAGGTATAATAACACAGCACAGAAAATTGACAAAAGATGATGTTCGGGTATGAGAACATTAGTTGGCTGCTCATTTTGTTCAGCATATTTTGTACATATGTTCCCATTCTCCTGTTCCATAATCAAATTCCCTTCTGCATGGGATAGTCTCACAGCAAGAGAATGATGAGAATAAACCATATTTTGCACAATTAAATCTCTATGCTGCAGTGATTTATGCATCAATAAAACCAAACAAAAATGAATTGGGTAGGGGAGATTATCCAAAATTATGTTTGCAATAAAAATTGTGTGTGTGGGGGGGGGGGGGAAGAGAAGTAGAACTAATTATGCTTAGTTCACTATTCCATTTGGCTATAATTCTACAGTCAGTTAGGATTCTGCTTAATTGTACAATTAATGAAAATATAAATTAAATTCATAGTTTATTCCTACTAAATTACTTACTTGAAACATCTTTGTGAAAGATGCAAGCGTAAAAAGACATTAGATTCAGTGCTCACGTTATTAAATGACTTCAGCAATCACACCCATAGACAATGCTTAATTGTTTTCTTTTAAAAAAAATATTCTGTGATTATTGTTAGATCTGGACTCATGTTACTGGAAAATAATTCCATTTCTCTTTTCCCAAAGGGGCAGTTATCTGCTGTAACATCCTTATTTTCTCTTCCTGCAGCTTCTCAAATTTAACATTTTTTTTTTTGCCAAGGCTCCCTAAAAGTACATTTTAAACTTTTCTTCCCTTGAACAAATAGTTTCTAATTTCATTGCTACCTCAGAAATAACAGCACATAAAAAAGAGGCAGACATTGAAAATTAAGAAACGGGAAAGAACATTCCTACTACCAATGATTTTACATATATAAAATCTGGTGCAATTTTTAAAAAAATGGAAAAATCCATATTTAAAAATGCATTATTTGCATTGTTATCTGCTTAAAGCTAATACTGTCTTACATGCTGGTCTTTGTTTTATATGTGCGTGGTTTTAAATTGATAGCATCGCATTAATTGTTTATGATTCTGCTTTATAGTACTGTAATTTTTTGAAATGTACTGTATTTTCATACAAGGGAATTTTTTTTTCACCATGTGCTTGTTTCCTCTGGTGTCACAGAAATAGGACCCGACCTAGAGTGCAATTACAGTCAGCAAAAGAAAAGTTATTTCAATAAGCAATGCATTCACACATACACTAAGATTCTCCCAGTGATTTATCAGAATGGTTCCTGGCTGAAATTAGAAAATTTATCTAGATTAGAAGGACAAAAAATTTGGAGGATTGAGGACAAACACGAATGTGGTGGCCTCACATACAAGCCCTGTCTCTAATCCTGTGTGTTGTGACATCACACACATGTTCAAAAGGGTCGGATCTTGCATTGCAATGTCCACAATATTCTTTTCATGAGCCTGAAAAAAAATCAGATATCCATGGATTGAGCTGAATGTGGGCACAGTTCAGAAATACCGTATTTTTCGGAGTATAAGATGCACCTTTCCCCCCCCAAAAGAGGGTGAAAATTTGAATGCATCTTGGATGCATCTTATACACCGAATGTAGCCCTGCCCAGCCTCTGAAATTTCCATCTGGAAAAAAAAACAAGGCACAAAGCTCACAACCAGCGAACCTGTTGCTAAAGTTCACCTCTGGGAACAGCTGATTGGGGGTATTCCGGGAGGCCGATCCACCCCCCAATCAGCTGTTTTCTTATTTTCCTCCCCAAAAACTAAGGTGCGTCTTATACTCTGGTGCGTCTTATAGTCTGAAAAATATGGTAAGATATCTTATTGTATTCTGCAGAGTTGATACCCACCGATGGGCAAATTAAAAGCAGCTATTGATTTATTTCGTATACATTTCTTCTGTCATTTTGTATAAGCCACTTTTGATCTCACCTTTTTTTTCAAAATGTAAAGGTGGCCCCTCCTGTTTAGATCCTGGCTCAACCTATTCTTTGGAATACTGTGCTTGAGCTGATGGCATTTCGACACCTCTGTTCAAGACTCTCGAATTTACAGCTGCATTGCAAGTTCTAATCCAGTATATAAAAATAATAAAACTCACCAAGTGATTTGTTAAAATTTACTGATTTTTATCATGATTTTGAAGGATAGGATAGAACAAGAGGGGGAAAAAAATCACACAACAGGATGATGATGTTATCCATTCAGTTGTGTCTGACTCTTGGTGATTCTATGGGTCAGATCTCTTCACATTTTCTGATCATGCACTACTTCTTTGAGTCGTTCTGTGCTCTGATTGGTATCAGCCAGTGGTGGGTTGCTCCTGATTCGCCCCGGGTTGGGCGAACCGGTAGTGGTGGAGGCAGGAGGCTCCACCCACCCATCCGGATGCTTCTGTGCATGCACGGAAGTGTCATGCACACACGCACCCACAAGCAAACTGGTAGCAATGGGTTTTAAAACTCACTACTGGTATCAACTTTGACACTTTCCAGCTACCATGTTCTTTGACTGCCTGGTTTCTTTTTGCCACTCACTCTTCCAAACATAATTGCTTTCTCCAGTGAATTCCCACACATGACATAGCCAAAACATGTCACACAACATACAAGAAACAATATGAGTAATAAAATATTATCAATCAACAATATAAAGAAGGTACACAGGTTGCTTGTGGCCCTGGATGGCTGGTAATGCAGCCCCACAAGATCGTATAAAAATAAAAGAAAGTAAGTTTGTTATACATATTCATTTATTATATATTTTACATGCAGACCAAGACAATTCCTCTTTGCTCAGTGCAGCCCGGGCAAGTAAAAAAGTTGGACATACATGGTGTAAAGCATCCTATGCACATTAAATGAAACTAAAGATCAAATTCCTGCTAATAGAACACTGCTTTTCTAATGTTCAAAAGGACTACTATAGGTAGTCCTTAACGTACGATGTAATGGAACCCAGAATTTCCATCAAAAATCATGGAAGTCACAAGTTGAGGTATCTACATGTCCAGACCCAATTGTATGACTTTTTTTTTTTGCAGCTATTATTAAGTGAACACCATGGTTGTTAGATGAATCCTTATATTCGTATAGATATTTTTTGCCAAAAACTGGCTGAAAAGGCCAGTGGTGGGACTTGAATAACTTAACAACAAGGTTCTCTGGCTGGGTAGGCATGGCCAGTCGGTCATGTGACTGGGTGGGTGACATCACTCATCACACCCAGCCCCGTCTCCTGGCCATTTGCCTCAAAGGCAAAGGTAGGAGTCAGCCGGTTGGGGCTAATCACACCACTGGCTGGCCCCACCCATTTTTCGGCCTGTTTTTTGGCCATTTATTCAGGCCATTTTTGGACCATTTTCAGGCCGTTTTTGACCCAGAAAATGGCCCAGAAAACAGGCCAAAAAATGAGCGGGGGTGGAGCCAGCCACTGTTGGGATTTGCCAGTTCACCAAACTGCACAGTATCTTAACTACCAGTTCGCCTGAACCGGCTTGAACCAGCAGCGGCTTACCTCTGGAAAAGGCAAGATACCATCATAAATTGAGGTCATGTGAACGCAGAATGCTGTAACCAGCCATAATGGTAATTTGATTGCCAAATACACAAAATGTTGTCAGGCGTGTGTGTGTGTGTGTGTGTGTGTGTGTGTGTGCGTGTGTGTGTGTGTGTGTGCAGCTGTCAGAACTCCAGAACAGGTATAAGTACTTTTATTGGCAGGAAGGGGAGTCTGTTTAACTTTGAATGGTTGCTAAGCAACCGGTTGTTAAGCAAGGACTACCTGTCAAGTAGGGATCATCTTTTCTTCCAGAGGCAGAATGCGTCACAAGAAAGTGCCACTACTGAGAAGGTCTAGCCCCTTGTCCAGGGGTGGGTTCTACTTACCTTTACTACCGATTCACAATGTGGCCGCGCGCTCTTTTGCACATGCGCAGAAGCATTTTTATAATGTCAGGGTCAGTGGGCGGAGCCTCCCATCGGTTTTACTACCGGTTCTATAGAACCAGTGCGAACTGGGGGCAACACACCACTGCCCTTGTCCACAGCCCAGGTCACCTCATCAGCAGGAGGAATTCTGCTCATCTTCCAGAAGATTCCTTCACTTATTCTCCATGCTAGTTGCAGTTGATAGATCATCTGGAGATGAGATTTGAAGGCCGTCACAAACTGGAATCTTACCAAAGGAGAAGAACAATGGTCGCACTGAAATTTAAAATTCATGGATTAACCCATCCGTCTTTTTGCTTATCGTATTGATGTATTCTCATTTTGCTCCTTTTTATTGTTTATTTTATAGGTTCTATTATTTTACCTCTGTTCTGTTTACATGCCTTTCATTTTCTTCCTTTATTGTAAGTCGCCTAGAGTAGCCCTATGGCAAGATAGGTGGCAAATAAATTTAACAAATGAATAGAATAGAAATAGAAGTAATAATGAATGGAATGGAGTCGAATGGAATGGACTGGACTGGACTGGACTGGACTGGACTGGACTGGACTGGAATGGACTGGACTGGACTGGAATGGACTGGACTGGACTGGACTGGACTGGACTGGGGAATAAGGAATAAGAAGATAGGATAGGATAGGATAGAATAGGATAGAATAGAATAGGATAGAATAGAATAGAATAGAATAGAATAGAATAGAATAGAATAGAATAGAATAGAATAGAATAGAATAGAATAGAATAGAATAGAATAGAATAGAATAAGGAATAAGAGGACAGGACAGGACAGGACAGGACAGGACAGGACTGGACAGGACAGGACAGGACAGGACAGAACAGGACTGGACAGGACAGGACAGAACAGAACAGAACAGAACAGAACAGAACAGAATAGAAAGATAATTATTTAAAGTAATTTAGAATAAGAGAAGAAGGAATGTTATTATATTAAAGTTCATATATTATCATTCTTTCAAAACTTTCAATTTGGATGCTTTGAGCATTTCAAACTGAGGAACTTGTACTTGAGAATGTTGGCAAGAAACTATGCCATGGCATTTGCTGACCTAATGCATCGCAATGACAGCCAAGTGCAAGTCATGGAAAACTGTATCCAGATGTTTTCAATCACAGTAGGCATATTGCACCCAGAGCAACTTTGCTGAGGTGCATTAATCAGTTCAAGGACTGGCGTGAGCATTATTGCATTCTGCTAATCGAAAACAAAAGCAGGAGGGAAAACACCGATGAAGTATGAAAGTAACCTTGTATTTCCCTGTTGAGGATGTAGCAACAATTATACACAAGCGTCACATTAACTACGGGATTTTCCAGTGGTTTGGGGGACACTGAATTGATGCTTCGAGAGTATTGCATTTTAGAAGACACGCACATGCCGTTAAAGCTGCCAAGAGCAACTGCAAATGTTTCTCCCCTTTGCATAGTATCATGCGCTAATAATACCATCTGCTTTCTTGAATCTGAACTGAAATCAAGAGGAGAATAATGCAATTTAAGAAGAAGTGGGTGCTTTTGCAATGAAAGAAGGCACCCTTCATTGTTTGCTTCTGTAACATGTTGAATATCAGACTTCTTCCAAGTAAACCTTTAGAACTAGTTACCAAGGCCCATGGGCAAAACTTATTTTATACCATGTGTCATGCCCCAGCATATAACTTTTATATACTGTTTATTTATTGGTTTGATTTATATGCTGCCCTTTTCCGGAGACTCAGAGCGGCTTACAATGCGTTAAGCAATAGCCTTCATACTTTTGTATATACCTGCTTAGTAGGGTTTTCGCCCCCACCCCCCAAAGCAGTGTTCTTTTTTTAATACAAAGTCAGCTTATTGCCCCCACAAACTGGGTCCTCATTTTACCTACCTAGAAAGGATGGAAGGCTGAGTCAACCTTGACTGTTGTTGCTCTCTAGCCCCATCTAGTGGCCGGAGAGACAAATACCAAGAATATTGTTTGAAGCTTTACCCATCAGCCTGCACTCTCAAAACAAATGCATGCTGGGAAGCCAGACTCCATTTCCTTTAGCATTTGGAGAAGACAGAAGCACAAAGAAGAATCCATTTTAATCTGTGGCACATGGTCATCCAAGGACAAATCCACATCCCAAACACAGAGCATCTCTGGTGAGATTTAAATTGCTTGTATTTATTAATTGTTATGTTCAGCAGTAACTTAATACTGTCTATCTTGTATTTGGTGCTCATTGTATGTATCCCTAGTTTCCCCAGTTTCACTATATCCTGTTCTTTCACTAAAGCATTCAGATCTATGTACAGGGTTTGTTTTATTGGAGGATAGGTGGGTTTAGCTGCATGTCGAGCTGCATACAGACTAACGTGTAGTGAGGACAGAACACCATGACTAAATCCATAAATCCATGAATTTTAATTGTGCTGAACAGTTACCACAACAACTCAGTTTTTCCTGGGATCACACCACAGTTATGGAGAACAGGCAGTCCATCATGAAAGAAGACCTAGGAACTTTAAGGAGTTACTACCAGGAGTTATTAGGTAATTTTCATCCCAAACTCTGAAGGACCTTTTCACTTTCAAAGCCAAGTAGCCTTAAGATGTTAATTACATTAAATTTGTCTTTCTTTATATATTATATAGATGTAAAGCATCTCCAACTCAAGTCATGGATGAGCACTGTAGCAAAACAGAATATGCATCCAGAATTAAATAGATAACAAGAGCCCAATTCACGCATTGTTTGCTCCTCATAGGATACACAACCAGATGATCTAATTCAACTTTATTGTAAAGCTTTGTTAACAGAACCTTACAAGTATGAAACTGAAAGTCTCCTGCTGTTGTAGAAAATAACCAGCCTGTGGATGAGGTAAACACAACATCAGCTTGAAGTCACTATGTCCTTATAAGAGAGCTAAATCCAGCTCCCCTTGAACTCCATTGATTCTTATCTGGTGTCAACTTGCCTTGAAGGTTAGTAGATCAGATTCTTGTGTATAGGTAGCATGGGATAAACTTGTAGTGATTTTGAACTCTATCTGGGCTCCTTATTTCTTGTGCTTGACAACTGTCTTTGCAACTTGAGAAACTAGGATGAGTCCCATTTGAGATTCTTGCCATGTCTATTATCCCGTTGTGGGCTACGGAGTCTCTTATCCAACCATTCTCTAGGCAGGTCTCTTTCTCAAGTCACCCAAGACCTTTTCCACATGCCATTATGTACATGGACTCTCTCACTACCCTGACTCCAGACCTGCAAGAAAAGCCAGGTTTTCAGTGTCTTTTGGAGCATTATGAGGGTGGAAGCCGGCTAGAGTTATATGCAACAAGATTTACAATATAATGTAACCTCAAAATTAATATTTACATTAATCAATTGCTTTATCAATGAAATAAAAGGAAGAAATACACCTGAGAAATAATTTGCAAATAGCAGTCCATTTGCTTGAAAACAGAAACAATTTATATTGTTCGATTGCCTTCTTTCTTGACTCCACAAAAGAAAGAAACCCCAAAGGAAAACAAACCCTAATTCAAACCTTATGGAACAACACATGTTATTCATTGTTGCAAATCCAGGCTAGATTTCTCCAAACGGTTGAAAAGTAATTATTTAGCCAATCCCCATATCCCCAACATCCACAATTCTTGAATAGATTCCAAATACAGGACTAGAGTCAAGAACAACTTATGGGTCTTTAACAACAGTAAGTGATCCCAAGTCACATTAACACTCAGGCTGATTCCAGCTGAAGACATGGAGACAAAGAGACTGACTGTTTTGTCGTGTTCTTTTTTTAAATTTATATCTCACCTTAATTATTTTATAAATACCTCAAGACAGAAAACATACATAAGACTCCTGTCTCTTCCTATCTTCTTCCTCTTTTTCCTCTTATTTTCCTCCTTCCTCCTATTTTCACAACAACAACCCTGTCAGATGAGTTGGACTGAGAGAAAGTGACAGGCCCAAAGTTACCCAGCCATTTTCCGTGCCTAAGATGGAACTAGAACTCACAGTCTCCTGGTGAATGGCCCCAAGCTGGTGTCAGGCCTGGCCCAAAACAATCATTTAGGAAAGGAGACTCTTGACTCCAATTGACTGAAGTGAAAATAACTTTTACTAAAGATGTTGGTTGCAGGAAAGTGAGGTGGAACCTGAAGTTCTCACTCACGATACAAAAAGCCAAACGCAACGTTTCCCCATCCGTCCTCCCAATGTCCGGTCAGTTGCCACCAATCCCGGATCACCATGATGTTGTGGGAAACTCTGGGTTGTTTAGGTTGCTGGAATTTGACACTCAGGGCAAGTGGCCTTGAAGATGTAACTGGTACAAACAGCTCTGGTCTTCTTCACATGTCAGCTCCCCCTCCCCATTTCCCATGATTTAATACACAGGTGTGGATTGCCCCAAATGCCTCCTCCCTCCTTTCCACTTTGATGGCAGGACGCCAGCAAGGCACCAGGCAGGGGTGAAATCCAGCAGGTTCTGACAGGTTCTGAAGAACCGGTAGCGGAAATTTTGAGTAGTTCGGAGAACCGGTAGCGGAAATTTTGAATAGTTTGGCGAACCAGCAAATGCCACCTCTGGCTGGCCCCAGAGTTGGGTGGGAATGGGGATTTTGCAGTATCCTTCTCCTGCCACACCCACCAAGCCACACCCACAGAAGCGGTAGTAAAAAAAAGTTGGATTTCACCACTGGCACCAGGCCAACAATCGAGATCCTGACGGCTGGCTTTAATGCTGAGAGAAATGAGAATTATTCCTGTAAAGAAAAGAGCAATAGTAACGCCATGTTTATCCTCTGTAGAACCTGAGAAACTTCCCTTTTGGGGAAGATTGTGTGCCCAAACATCATCCAATGCAAGCCGACCAATGATGATGAGGGACAATAATGGGGAGGGGTTTTTTGGAAATGTATTTAAACCATTTAATCATTTGTATCATTGCTCTCTTCTGTCGCTCTACCTACATGAGCACAGGGGACCAACTTTGCAAAAGTTCCAATGAAGTTCTTGTATTGTTCATAGTGTCTCCTGTTGATTCAAACTGAGAAATGTAGATCTCACAATGCCTGAAATGGGACTAGGACACATTAGTCATTTAGAATCAAAATAGAACTGGAAGGGACCTTGGAGGTCTTCTAATCCAACCATCTGCTCAAGCAGGAGACCCTATACCATTTCAGACAAATGACTGTCCAGTCTCTTCTTAACAACCTCCAGTGCTGGTGCACCCATGACTTCTGAAGGCAAGTTGTTCCACTGGTTAATTGTCCACACTGTTAAATTTTTTCTAGGTTTCTCATCACCTTAACCACTGTACCAAACTGGCTCCCTGGTTACCATCAAATACCTGAAAGATTGAAGTTGACACAAGATGAGATCCAAAACATTTGGAATGTACCTAGGTCTTTCCTCTTGTGATCTTATCCATGAAGAGTTCATAACTCAAGTTTGATTTAGACTTGTCCGCAACTGAACACAGGTGTTCTTGCATACCTATGCTGCTAAGGGGTTGATGGGTTGGTGCAGGTTACAAATAGTTGCAGATGTACTGCACACATCTCCCTAATCTCAACTACGTGCTGTGAGGAGATTCACAACCTGCATGTTTATTGGTTGATGTGGCTTCCTGTTGGAGCCCTGTTGTTTATGCACTCCCTGCCAAATCATTTGAAAAAATACCTGTGTTTCCCCAAAAGTAAGATCAGGTCTTATTTTCTTTTGGACCCCAAAATAAGCACTAGGATTTATTTATTTATTTTTTTGGGAGGGGGTGTCTTGTTTTTTTCCATGTACAGGAGGCCCACTTCTTCTGCTTGCTCGCAGCGGGAAAGGAGGCCAGTGCTACCACTGTGAGATGGGAGGGGTAAAGCTGCCCCATGCACCTCACACAGGTGTACCTTAGGGCCCCTGCAGCCAGGCCACCCATGCCCTGACACGTGCCTCACCTTGCAGCCATGGCACCAACACACCGCTCAGCCTCCTGCTCCATTGCGGCTGTGAGCAAGCAAAAGAAGTGAGCTGGCAGCCCCATGGGCTCCTGCTGCACAAGGTTATTGGTGCTGCCACTGCAGGACTAATGTCGGGGCATGTATGGGCCGGCTGCGGGGGCCCTGAGGTAAGCCGGTTCGGGGCACATGGGGCAGCTCCACTACCACCTCACCTCACCTCTTGGCCACAGCACTGCGAGCAACCAGATGGAATGGACAGCCAGCCAGCTGTGCAAGCTCTTAAGTAGGACTTATTTTGGGGGAAGGGCTTATATTATGTGCACACGTAAAACATGCTAGGGCTTATTTTCAGGATAGGTCTTATTTTTGGGGAAACAGGGTATAAATGCAACAGCAATGCAATCATCTCTGAATGACAGAAACATTTGTTCCCTGACATACAGTCATGCAGAAGTCTAATGCAGCATTTACATGCAGGAGTCCCTGGCTGAACCCAGAGCCTAGCCCTAGAATTCAACCGAACAGCAAAAAACTTCAAATGTTTTTGCTTCTAAAGAGGCCATCAAACTCACCTGCATGTCAGAACTACAAAACCTTCAGTGTTGTTTCAAATGTTACCCAAGGGACATTGACATTTAGGGGAATTCAGTACTAATATGTATGTAAATAAGTAAGTGTGTGAATAAATATATCAGCTAATTACACATCATGGTATTACTCTGTTTTAGCATGAAACTGAAAACTTCCATGCAATGATGCTGCCTAGAGTGATTTTTTAATTCATAGGGATTTCTAACACCTCATATCCTCTGTAGAGTTTTGCCTTTGCTGTATAATTTGACAGTTCAGCGGGATGCTCGTACTTAGCATTCTGGGGATCAAAGGGAATAATTTTCAAAAAATCAATCTTTGGTCGGGTAGAGATTAAAATATTGGATTTGGACTAGAAAAACCCAGGTCCTTATTCAGCCCAACAGTTCAAGTGATCAGTTTAGCCTGTCACTGATTCTCCGACCAGTCTACCTCACAAGTTGTTATAGGGGGAATGGTACCATGGCTTGAACAGAATACATATTAAATAAATAATAATGTCTTGCAGGGACATTGAAAAAGTCATTATGTATGGCACTTAGAAAACGGGGTGGTTTCATTACACAGTTCTGGCTGCCATTTTGAATTTTTGGACCATCAGCCATTTCCCACAAACCTTTTGTTAGGTTTTGTCAGGAGCTGTGATTGGACCATATGACTACTTTCCTATAAAACCATAGGAGGTTTGTGGGGTGTAGTCAAAAAACAACAAGAGGAATATTGAGCTTAGGGTTGAGAGCTGCAATGGATAGTGTGAAGACATAAAATCCCCCCGGAGATACAGAGGATTCCGGATTTATGTACTTTCCACCAGGCCGTCAAGACTTTTTTATTTCAACAAGCCGGGCTGGCCTAACTTCTCCAATTATTTAATTTTAATTTTAAAAGGTGTATTTTAATTGTTGGGCCAAAATTGTTTAATATGTTTTTAAATTATTCTTAAATTTTTGTATTCTGTGTGTTTATCTTTGGCTGTTCACAGCCCTGAGTCCTTCGGGAGAAGGGCGGTATATAAATTTAAATATAAATAAAATAAATAAATAAATAAATAAAATAAGCATAGATGAGCAATCACAAGTTTTTTCTGTTTATTGTCTATGGGGCTTTTTTGTGTGTGAAATATCATTTATTCCCTTATATATTAGTAAACCTATTTCAGAGTGTATATTACCCTATTATTATTATCTCATCAATGAAGATTTGATTTCTGTTTTATTGTGTTTGTGTTTTTCTCTCTTTAATGTATTTTTCTGTATCCCTTAGATATTTGTGTGGATAATAGCCATGATGGCGCAGTGGTTAGAATGCAGTACTGCAAGTTATTTCTGCTGACTGCCGGCTACCTGCAATTTGGCAGTTTGAATCTCACCAGGCTCAAGGTTGACTCAGCCTTCCATCCTTCCATGGTTGGTAAAATGAGGATCCAGATTGTTGGGGGCAATATGCTGACTGTGTAAACCCCTTTGAGAGGGCTGTAAAGCACTGTGAAGCTGTATATAAATGTAAGTGCTATTGCTATTCTTCAGCTGTGCATGAGGGTATCATCTTTTAGGTGGGGTGTAATGATTAATTATAAATTTGCTCCAGTATCTTTCTTTATCTTTTGGAGGGATGTTATTTGCTTCTGGCCATACCATCATGTGATTCCCATACTGTGTTCAGTTCTGTAATTCATCTGTTTCACCCTCAAAAGTTTTCATTTTGAGTTTGTAAAATTGAAAAGGACTCTATCTTTGTTCTTGTTTTATAAAAAAAATAAATTTGATTTTGTTTAGCTCTTGTGAGATTTGTCTAGGTCACATGGAGGAGAGGAAGAAGGAATGAATCTCTAGCCACATCAGTGGTGACTTGCTCCTGGTTCTGTCCAATTTTTGAGAACCGGTAGTAAAAGTGGTGGGAAGCTCCACCCACCCGCCTGAACGTCATACGGTACGATCTCCACATGCAGATGACCATGGGATCAGGGGTGAAATCCAGCAGGTTCTGACAGGTTCTGGAGAATCGGTAGCAGAAATTTTTAGTAGTTCAGAGAACCGGCAAATACCACCTCTGGCTGGCCCCATAGTGGGGTGGGAATGGAGATTTTGCAATATCTTTCCCCTGCCATGCCCACCAAGCCACGCCCACTGAACCTGTAGGGAAAAATTTGAATTCTATCACTGGTATAAGCAAAGGTCTCTTTCACACACATTAAGATTAGGAGAAAGATACTAAAGAAAGCAACCTTAGGGAGATTAATGGTGATAGTAGAACTAACAAGCTGCTACCCCAAAGCAAGAGGATGAGTGTGAAATTCTACTGAAATTTCAACTATTCATCTTACAACTGCAGATGGATCCACTACAGCATCTTTGAGTTGAGTTTGACTCATTGATTTACATGGACAAACTCATATAATTATCTATCTAATTATCCAAAGTTAGCTTGGCATTCTCTTCTTCCAGAATGTCTTATAATTTTTATCCCTACAATTCTGTTTGCTTCCCATCTCATTATTACCCATACTTAACTTGTTTCTTTGAAATGGACAAGTGCTCCCTTGAGTGGTCTTCAAATAGAAGAATGTCCTCTCTAGAGGACACAAGATTATTCTTGGAGCTAGACCAAATTGCAGGAGCCATGATGGAGCAATGGTTAGAATGCAGCATGGCAGGCTAATTCTGCCCACAGCCTAGAGTTCGATCCTGATGGGCTCAAGGTTGACTCAGCCTTCCATCCTTCTGAGGTCAGAAAAATGATGGACCCAGATTGTTGGAGGCAACATGCTGACTAGACTCTGAGTTTTAATTGAAGTGGGGTTTTCTGGAACTCTGACACTGACATTGTAAACTACTTAGAAAGGGCTGTAAAGCACTATGGAGAAGTATATAAGTCTAAGTGCTATTGCTATTGCAATAATGAGTGACAAAAATTGCTTCCTCTTATTTCAAACCAGTACTATCCCTTGGTCATTATCTAATGCTTAGAAACTAAGATGTTTAAGCATTCCTTGTTAGAGTACAGGTAGTCTTTGACTTATAATACAGGTAGTCCTCAAGTTACAAATGCAATGGATTTGTAACCAGAGGATTCGTGGGAGTGAATCTCATACCTTGAATGCGATCACTCCCTTCTTTCACCCACACATTTGCTAATCGAATGCATGGTTTGTTAAATGCACATCAGATATTTCACGGTGGGAAAGGCCACGGGGGGCCTAGTGATGGAACAGGCCACCTGCTTAAGATCACCTGCTTAAGACCACCCTGAACCTCATGCTCCCCACAATTTCTCATCCCCCCAACCTGCCACACCAGGTCACTTACCGTGCAAAAATCTAGCGAGCTATCTCTTCTCCAGCCTCTTAGCCACACGCGCCCCTCCGCACCTCTGTGTCAGCACTTCAAGCTGCATTTACTCTAGTGCTGACATAAGAAGGAGAAGCGGAGGCGTCTGGAAAGGGACGTTTGACTTTTCACCTACTTATTTTCCCTGGAGATAATATCCCCTAGGAGATGGGATGGGAGGGGGGAAATTCCTTTGAGCTGGAGCAGTAGATTAGGGGTAGAATGACTTGGAAGATAGCCAATGAGTGCAGGGGAATGGGGAACGGAAAGGGAGGGTTTTGGGTCTGGAAGTCAGTACTGGCTTCGATGGAGTCGGATCTAGAATGTTGTGCTTAATAAATAGGAGTTTTCCTTCAAAGACTTTGTTTGAAATGCAATTTATTTGAGACGACCTCGAAACCTGACACTCTGTTTTGGTGTGCACAGGCCTTTCCCAGCACTTTGCCAGCCAAAACGGAGCATCTTTGCTGACCTGTTTTGGCCAGCAAAGTGCAGGGGAAATGTTGCAGAGCCTCTGCGGTTGTTCGTGAGGGTGAACAACTGCCGTGATGCTGCAAGATTCATAGTTTCAGGACTTGTTTGTAAACACTAGGGGGTGCTTATTGCGCAACTTTGAACTTTTGCTAAGGGAACACTTGTAACCCGGAGATTGCCTGTAGTTCATTTAGTAACCATTCAAAGTTACAAAGGCCTGAAAAAAGTGACTTATGACCATTTTTCATACTTACAGCTGTTGCGGCACTCTCATGATCACATGATCAAAATTCAGACGTTTGGAATGTTAAATTTACACAATCGCAGAATTTGAGGGAAAATTTTTACAAAATGTTTTACAGATGGCATTTAGATCCCAAGAAATTATCCTGTATGTATCCCAATGTGCAGCCAAAATGTTGGAGATGTGATTGTTCAGATGCTACATATTACCATGTTTGGTGGAATTGCAAGAAAGTTAAGGCTTTTTGGATAAAAATATGGTGGGTTATGCAGAATGTGTTGAAGAAAAAAATTCAATTTTCTCCACAATTGTTTTTATTGGGTATAGTAAAGGGTTTTACATTGGATGAAACTAAGTTGATATTGTACATGATAACAGCAGCAAGATTATTGATAGGTAAATATTGGAAAAATGAAGCTCTACCCACTATTGAAGAATGGACTTTGAAGATGGCTAGTTTTGCGGAGATGGCGAAGATTTCAGCATATTTAAAAGACCGCTCACAAGAGACTTATGTATGGGGATGGAAACAATGGATAGATTATGTGCAGAATAAATATCAAGTTAGGAAGAATCAAATAGCTTTTTACTGAAAGTATTATATAAAAATAGAAATGTATGAATGTATGAATTGTGAAGAGAAAAAATTATAAGGGGGTTTGAGGGGTTCAAGTTTTATAAAAAAGGGATTTTGATGGGATTATATTCAGTGGAAGTCAGGGGGGAGGGCTTGGGGGGGTTAGGGTGGGGAGTGAGGGGTGGGTTGGGGGGAAAAAAAGTGGGGTAAAAATGTAACTGTAAAACTTTTGCAATAAAAAAAAAATTCAGATGTTTGGATCAAAAGTCAGATGCTTGGCAGCTGACTCATATTTATGACGGTTGCAGTGTCCCAGGGTCGTGTGATCACTTTTTGCAACCTTCTGACAAGCAAAGTCAATGGGGAAGCCAGATTCCCTTAACAACTGTGTTACTAACTTAACAACTGCAGTGATTCATTTAACACCTGTGCCAAGAAAAGTTGTAAAATGGGGCAAAACTCACTCAGCAAATATCTCACTTAGCAACAGAAATTTTGGACTCAATTGTAGTTGTATGTCAAGGACTACCTATAGTTAGGAGTAGTTCAGTACAGAATTATTATTTGGATTCAATAAGGAATTTCTTGTTTCTCCTTCTTTATCTAAACATTAATAAATGCTGGGGTACTGAAATGAAATCCTTGTTTCAGCAAGTAGCTATCAGATCTAATTTTGCAATAATTTCCCGAGGATCCTGGTTTATAGATCCAAGCCATTTTCAGTTATTATTGGTGTTAATGATAAAGCTTCTAGATAAAAATTAGGGGAGAAAGACATTCCATTCATTTTTAATGCGAATTGAGTGAAGCAGTGTCATATTGTGATGTTTAATATATATATATATATATATTTCAATTTATTAAATGCAAGGTGGAATGGAGTTAGCATGCAGAACTTTCCTTAAAAAAAAAAAAAGATGGCAATAGGGACAAGGAAATCAGGCAGAATGAATTTAAGATTGGGCAAATGAGACCCTAAGTGAAATTGACCTTGACAGATTCATAATGAAAAAAGTCTTTAAAAAGAATGTTATATGTCTGATCTGATTTACATTCACATGGATTCGGGGTTTTTTGAATCTCAAGGAGCCCCAGTGGTTCAGCTTTAATCATTCAGTAGCCTGTAAAGAAAAAAGCAGAAAGAAAAGAGACTTCTGGGTATTTTCAAATGAAAACTGAACTATAGGCAGTCCAATGAAGGAAAGTAATACACATTCAGAGATAAATGGATCATCAGGGAAGACATATATGTGTGTGTGTGTGTGTGTGTGTGTGTGTGTGTGTGTGTGTGTGTGTGTGTGTGTGTTTTCTGAGGTTTTCACGGGTGTCTGTATGTAGGTCCTGCCCTTTAGAATGAACTGCCCCCGGACATACGCAAGATCTCTGACCTCCAAGTTTTCCGCTGTGCTCTTAAGACCCTGCTCTTCCGACAGGCAGGGCTAGCTTCATAATTGAGTTTTAAATTTGGAATTCTTAAATTTTTGGGTTTTTTAGTTAATTGGCCTTAAATGTAATACTTTTAATATTTTTTTAAATTTAAATTGTGATATTTGTATTGTGTTTTACCTGGCTGTACACCGCCCCGAGTCCCTCGGGAGAGGGGCAGTATAGAAATAAAATTATCCTTATCCTTATCTTCTCTGACATGCTAGGTTTCCATCTGCAAAGAATTGTGCATGGTTTTGAAATGACTATAATTATTAGGTCTCTATTCATAAGCCCATTTTTATCTCTGCTTGTGACATTTAAAAAGTGTGAAACTTTTCTCTATTTTTAAGTATGGCTTTCATAAAATACCCATTGTGTTGTAGAAGAAGCATTATTCTATGCATGTTTAGCACTTTAAACCCCAATGTTTTTGTATGCTTCTTGGTTCCTTTTTTGTTTGTGTGTCAAGAACATTATTATAAAACTGTATTCCAGCCTGCGTATGAGCGCAAGAAATCTGGCCAGTAAAATATGGACTGAAAAAAAACCCTTAAGCATAACATTTTAATACTGTTTGCTTGCTTGCTTTTTGCATTATATCAGATATTTCCTTCTGAATGCTCAAGCCCTCGTATTATCCCTTTGGTTATTGTATATTGATCTGATACAGAGTAGATGGTCCAAAATCACACAGTGATCGCCATAGACATGCGGGGAAATTAACAAAGAATGTTCTTTCTGCGCCAACTCAGAAAGCTCAAACTGCCCAAAGAGCTGCTGATCCTGTTCTACAGAGGAATTATTGAGTCTCTCATCTGCACCTCTATAACTGTCTGGTTTGGTTCTGCAACCCAACAAGACATTCACCGACTTCAGAGGATAATTAGAACTGCAGAAAAAACAATTGCTACCAACCTGCCTTCCATTGAGGACCTGTATACTGCACGAGTCAAAAAGAGGGCTGTGAAAATATTTACAGACCCCTCACATCCTGGACATAAACTGTTGCAACTCCTACCCTCAAAACGACCCTATAGAGCACTGCACATCAGAACAACTAGACACAAGAACAGTTTTTTCACGAACGCCATCACTCTGCTAAACAAATAATTCCCTCAACACTGTCAGACTATTCACTACGTCTGCATTACTATTAATCTTCTCATCGTTCCTATCATCCATCTCCTCCCACTTATGACTGTATGACTGTAACCTTGCTGTTGGTATCCTTAAGATTTATATTGACTGTTTCCCTTTGACTATCATTAAGTGTTGTACCTTATGATTCTTGACGAATGTATCTTTTATTTTATGTACACCAAGAGCGTATGCACCAAGACAAATTCCTTGTTGTATCCAATCACACTTGGCCAATAAAGAATTCTATTCTATTCTAACTTGTTTCTTCCAAATCCACATCTACTGTATCACCTTAACCGTGATTGCAAATCTCCTGTCTTTAAGTCAGGTTTAAGCAGAATATGGGTTAAAGCAGGGATGTCAAACTCAAGGCCTGGAGGCCAGATCCGGCCCGCAAGGTGCATAGATCTGCCCCAGAGGGTTGCAGGAGTCTGTGGCAGCCGAAAAGGGAGCTCGGGAGCTGGCAGAGCTCTCGGGCCACCACAGGCACCCCTGACACGAGTGACGTCAAGTTGGTCATGCCCACCATGGCCATGTTCACCTCACCCCCCGAGGTCAAACACAACCCTGATGCAGCCCTCAATGAAATCAAGTTTGACACCCCGGGTTAAAGCTACTGATTGGGTTCTCTCAAGGATTCTAAGTTCCTAGTTACAGCCATGTTTATGGTTAAATTAGGCAGACTCTTAATAGCCCTTGCTCTTATAACTGTCACACCATCCCCACAATCACATCAGGGGTGGCATCTACTCAGTGGTGGGATTCAAGTAATTTAACAACCGGTTCTCTGTCCTAATGATTTCTTCCAACAACCAGTTTGCCAAACTGCACAGAAAGTTAACAACCGGTTCTTCCGAAGTGGTGCAAACTGGCTGAATCCCACCACTGGATCTACTTACCTTTACTACTAGTTCACAACAGGAGCACATGCACACATTTCTGTGCATATGCAGAAGCTTCTGCGCATGCGCAGATCATCCATTATGATGTCCAGGCGGGTGGGCATAGCCTCCTGCTGCTTTTACTACCAGTTCGCAAGAATCGGACAGAACCAAGAGTAACCCACCATTGAATCACATGATCAAAAGTTGGGTGCTTGGAAACCAGCATGTATTTATGATGGTTGTGGTGTCCAAGGATGGGATTGGCCTTTGCGACTTTCCAGCCAGCTTCCAAGTAGCAAAGTCAATGGAGGAAAGCCCGGCTTGCTTTAAAAGCAAGCCACAGGATTCACTTAACAATGGCAGCGATACCCTTAATTGTGGTTTTAAAAAAAATCGGGTGACTCACAACCGCCTTGCTTAACAATGGAAATTCTAGGCCCGAATGTGGTCATAAGTCAAGGACTACCTGTAATTCAGATTTAGATTTGGATGCTACTTCTGTGTATCGGTGATCTCAGTGTATTCAGGGCGAAGCAGTACATAATTGCTTTTTTTTTTTTTTGTCATCTAGACAACAATTTTGTGTCCACCATCAATTGATGGATTCTTTCTCACTCTAAAGTACTAATGGAGTTGACTGGCAGCAGGGGTGGGTTCGATTTACCTTTGCTACCTGTTCGCTTTTGCGTATGCGCAGACCGTATTTGATGATGTCCGGCCAGGTGGGCCGAGCCTTCTGCTACTGCTGCTACTGGTTCGCCCAAACCGGGGCGAACTGGTAGCAACCCACCACTGACTGGCAGGAGTGTTTCTGCCTTTCCTATAGAAATATCACTTTTTTAAAAAAAGAATGAACATAGCCCTGTCTGTTAGATTAAATTGGCACGGCCTCATTGATTTTGCTTAATCCTTGTTTGTTGGCTTGTTTTGACATGAGTGCAGCTGTAGCCATTTACTTCATTAGAGAGTGTTTGCGGGTAAACATCTTCCCCTGTAAAAAAGACTGAACGTTGTAGGAAGGAGAAGAGATCTGATTAGCATTTTGTTATTCCTTTAACTTATTTTATATCCCTGGGAAGATCTGCGCTGCAGGTTCTGGAGTAATGCTGTTCTGGGTTTATTCCCTCTTACAATTACTAAAATGATAGAATTTTTTGATTGCAAGGACAGAGTTACGCATAGGGCTAATCAAAAGCCCCAATGTGAATTGAATCAAAGTGCATTTCGTTAATGCACCAAAATTAAGGGATGCATATTAAAAAGGAACGAAAGCCTTGCCCATTATCTCAAAGAGTAAGGGGCATCCAAAAATATATGTCTTTTCTTTCTTTTTCTTTTTCTTTCTCTTTTCTTTTGATTTATATGCCGCCCTTCTCCGGAGACTCAGGGCGGCTTACAATGCGTTAAGCAATAGCCTTCATACTTTTGTATATTTATACAAAGTCAGCTTATTGCCCCCACAAACTAGGTCCTCATTTAACCTACCTTAGAAAGGATGGAAGGCTGAGTCAACCTTGAGCCTGGCGAGATTCGAACCTGCAGTAATTGCAGGCAGCTGTGTTAATAACAGGCTGCTTTAAACCACTGTACTACCAAGGCTCTTGTCGAAGTTAAGTGTCTGAAGTTTGAAATCCACATTGTGTTTAGTGGACCCACCTTCCACAAACAGATTTACTTCTAATAGAAGAGAATACATGCAGCTCAGGAGTGAACTGTGGATTACTGGGTTTTGGTTTGCTTAAAATGTTTTTGGAGGGCTTTAGTTGATTTGTGTGCTATGGTAATTTAAGAGAGGCCACAAATTTGCATGTAGACAAACCTCCACGAAGAGACAGAGATCCTTTCTGCATGAATGCCTATGACAGCATACCCTGTTTGCTGGTGTTAAATTCAAACCTCCAATAAGCTGCACAGCTGGATGGAAAATAGCTCAATGAAGCAGCTGAAAAATGATATGGCTAATGATCATGGATGCCCACCTCAGACTAACAAATACCAGCATACTAAACTGCAACGTCAAGGGGCAGTGTTGTGGTCCGCCAGCCCCCTGTGGAGCTGGCAGTGGAGTCAGACAGTGATGAGGCTGAGGAAGAACATGGACCAGTCCTGGAGGCTGGGGAAGGCACGGATGAGGGCTCTGCATCAGAGGCAGAGATGGGGCCAGGGCCATCGGGGAGTGATGTGTGGACTTCGGAGCCTCCAGAGGCTGACAGTAGAGAGGCAGAGGAACAGGAGGAGCCTGTTCCTAGTGCACGTATGAGAAGAGCTGCCAGAAGGCAGGAGCAGATAAAGCAGGGAGGATGACTCAGGAGTAGGGCCAAGAGATAATTGGCCCCTCCGATAAGGCTTAAAAGATCAGCAACGGCTCTTGGCCTCTTTGCCGACAAACAACATTGAGGGAATTGCTTCTTATTTCACTGTATTCATTTCTTGTCGGCGCCTTCTGCTTCTGAACTTTTGCCAAGAAAAGCCTTTGGCAGTTTGCCTAATTATACCAAGGTCGGTGATAAACTGAGGAATGGTGTTTTGAAGAATTTGCTTTAATTTAGTTTGGACTACGCTGAGAATAAGTTAATTCTCAGCTGTTCTAATAAAGTCTGTTTGTTTTCAAACTGTTTGCATTTAATACTAACTACTTGGGCCTGGGTCACAACAGGCAGCTAGAACAAACCGTGACCCCAGAATACACAAAAATGCCAATCGCTATCATTAAGACTACATCTCTAAGACAAGCTGAAAAAAAAAAAGAAAAGAAACTCTAAACCAAAGTTCTCAATCTAAACTCTAGAAGTAAAAAAAAAATAAAAATGGATGTAGGGATTTTTAAATGGGGCAACTTTAAGATGTGTTGACATGATGGCTGTGGAGTTCTGGGCATTGAAGTCCCAGAACACACACTAGAAAGTTGACAAGTTTGACAAAACACTGGTGTAGATTATGTTCAAACAATATACTCTGGTGACAGGGGTGAAATCCAGCAGGTTCTGACAGGTTCTGGAGAACCGGTAGCAGAAATTTTGAGCAGTTTGGAGAACTGGCAAATACCACCTCTGACTGGCCCCAGAGTGGGGTAGGAATGGAGATTTTGAAGTATTCTTCCCCTGCCACACCCACCAAGCCACGCCCACCAAGCCACACCACACCCACCAAACCACACCCACAGAACCGGTAGTAAAAAAATTTGGATTTCACCACTGTATGGTGACTGCAAACCAGTGGTGGGATTCAGCCGGTTCTCTCCGGATTGCGCGAACCGGTAGCGGTGACTGCGGGAGGCTCCGCCCACTCACCCGGACACAATATGTGACTACTGAGCATGCACAGAAGGCCATGCACATGCACAGAGGTGGGCGTGCACGCTCACATTTGCGAACCAGTAGGGAAGGTAAGTGAATCCCACCTCTGCTGCAAACCTATTTGGCGGATATACATAGTAAAACAATATATGGTAGGTTAAGCAATTTGTTTATATGCTGCTTTTATTCAAGAGTTCAAGGCTAGATAATGTGTGCTCTTTTCAATTGTTTTTTTTCATCACAATAATCTTATCACTGTATAAAGTCAACCATGAACTTCAGCAGCTGGAATGTTTGATGTCCCAAACCATAACCACTCCACCATTCTGATTCTTATCAAGTTTAATGCCTACTGAGCTCAGAATGGTCATATGAATCCATCTGCCAAAATGATATAAAGGTAAAGGTAAAGGTTCCCCTTGTACATATGTCCTAGTTGTTCCCAACAATAGGGGGTGGTGCTCATCTCCGTTTCAAAGCCGAAGAGCCAGTGCTGTCCAAAGACGTCTCCGTGGTCATGTGGCCGGCATGACTAAACACCAAAGGTGCACAGAACATTGTTACCTTCCCGCCAAAGGTGGTCCCTATTTTTCTACTTGCATTTTTTTACATGCTTTCGAACTGCTAGGTTGGCAGAAGCTGGGACAAGTAACGGGAGCTCACCCCATTATGCGGCACTAGGGATTTGAACCACTGAACTGCCGTCTTAGCCACTGAGCTATCGTGTCCCACCAAAATGATATACCAACTGCTTAAACATGCTATGTGAAAACAGCCATGAAGGGGCTGAAAAAGCGAGGCTGACTATCACAAACTTTCTTCCATGGTTTGGCAGCACAGAACAATGTCCCTCCTTCCTCTGATGTACTGATAGCATCTGAACTTCACCCAGTGCTCTCTGTTTGGCCAATGGGAAAGAGCCTGGTGAAACATTGAGGTCTTCTCATGCAAAGGTTTGTGGGATATCAATTCCTTCCTAGAAAAAATTTGTAAGATATCTGTGTTTCCATATGGAGGTTCCTGACTCAGTTTTTCTATTTGTATGGGGCCAGAACCTTTTGGAAGAAGTTAATTGGCCTTGTGATTTAATCTATATTTTTAACTTTTGAGAAGAACTTCATGATAGACCTGGAAGCCATCTTTTATGTTTGGGCCTTCAGGCCTGCCACATCTTCTTCTGTGGGAAAATAGGAGGGGGGATTGCATAGAGTGTAGATGATATGTAGTCAAAATAACATTATTTTCTCAGAGAATCAAGGATGCATTGCCCTGGCACCTGGAGTTGGATGACTGGGAGGTGTCTTCAGTTTGGACGGTGGATGATTGGACCATGTGATGGACATGAGGGTGCTGGGCAGGAACTTGAACTTTCACTTGGGTGGGGAAAACCTGGAAACTTTCAGATTCACATTTTCCCAGATGTGCCAATATGACATCTCTAATAAAAAGTAACTTTGAGGAAATCCAAACCTCAGAATTTTCTTTCATTGGGGATGTTACTTGGAACCCTGACACTTCAGAGATTTCACTTCTCACCTTGTTTTACCCCAGGAATAGGAAAGCTAACAATTATATTTAAATTTCTTAAATTTCCTGAAACTCCTGGAATGATGATTGATGATGATGATGATAATGATGATGATGACAATGACAATGATGATGATGATGATGTTATCCATTTAGGCATGTCTGATGCTTGGTGATTCTATACGCCAGGTATTTCCACATCTTAAGATCTTACACTACTTCTTTGAGTTGTTCTATGCTCTGGTTGGTGTCAGCTTCGTGTTCTATGGCATCTTGGTTTCCTTTTACCATTAATTCTTCCAAACATACTGTATTTTTCAGAGTATAAGACGCATCTTTTTCCCCCCTAAAAGGGGGTGAAAATTTAGGTGCGTCTTATACACCGAATGTAGCCCCGCCCACCCACTGGCCCCCACCCTTTGGCCTCTGCCTAGCAGCAGTTACCTCCTTGCAAGCAAACAGCAAGAAAAAAACAGCTCCTTTCAGCTTCAGCACAGCCTAATTAGCACAAGTTGATTGGATCGGCCTCCCGACTCTCAGCTGATTTGCTCTCAGTTGTTTTGCAGAGGGCTCTGCTGCTTGCTACAAAGAGGTAAATTGCTGGAGCAGATTTTTTTTCCCTTGTGCTAATCAAGCTATGCTGAAAACAAAAATGAAAGTAAAGCAGGCTGTTTGCTGTTTGCTGCAACGAGGCAAAATTGCTCAGAGGCAATTGGGAGGGAGATTTATTTTTCTTCTTTTCCTCACCAAAAAAGGTAGGTGTGTCTTATACTCGGTGCGTCTTATACTCTGAAAAATACGGTAATTGCTTTCTACAGTGAATTCCCCCATATGGCATGGCACCAAAGTAAGTGAGACACAGTTTTGTGATTTTAGCCTTCCAGTGACATGTCTGGTGTTATGTGGTCCAGGATTTGTTAGTCACCTTTGCTGTCCGAGGAATACCAAGAGCCTTCTCCAGCCCCATAGCTCAGAAAAGTTTATTTTCTTCCTGTTTTGCTTTTTTAAGGTCCAACTTTCACAACCATAGGTAGCTATGGGGAACACAATAGAACATCTCCTAGAAATGATCCCTAAATCATTTCTAAAACCATTTTGGCCAAGAATTGCTGAAAATTACTACTACTGAAGTAAACACGCCCTTCTTTAGGTCACATTCACTGACATGAAAAATGCCATAACAGGCCATTTTGCATCCTGCTGTGTATGAGGATCATCTTGATTTATACTTCCCTATCTTAATTATATGAATAAAATATAAATATCCTATCTGCCTTATGTCTGTTTGCCTATCAATCTATTAGATGCTCATGCAGGATTTTATGAGAGTCAAACAAGACATGATCTGAGAGATTTGTGATTCAATTTCCAGTCTTATTAAGGTTGTGCGCTGAAAGAAGGATTGAGTTTGATCTTGACCATGGCCTCCAGAAGGAGTCAATTCCTTCCTCCATACCATTTCTCTGATTTAACTTCCCACATTGTTCTAAAACAGAGGTCTTCAAACTTGGCAGCTTTAAGACTTGTGGACTTCAACTCCCAGAGTTCTCCAGCCAGCATAGCTGGAGCATAGCTGGCTGGAGAATTCTGGGAGTTGAAGTCCACAAGTCTTAAAGCTGCCAAGTTTGGGGACCCCTGTTCTAAGATATGAGGAGGGCAGTGATATATAGTATGACTATTTTTCATTATCCCTTTGATGCATAACATTTGTTTGGGAAATTAAAAGAAATGATGAGAACCCTTATCTCCTCAACTCCTCAGCTTAATGCTAATTGACTACAGAGGCAGATGGTGGCTTAAATCTGAGGAAAAGATTTTAGAATGCTTTGATCATGGATCTCTCATATTGAATCCAGATTGGATTTTGTAGCTTGGTTGATTTGTTTTGACTTCTTTTATCAATCTTTTTCCCCCCATATTTCCAAACATATAAACATGCTGAATAACGCCCATGGAACGGATGGCATTTCATCTACCCAGCTAATTACTTCAACTAGAAGTAAGATAAATATTTTAGTAAATACACTTATTTTTTAAGATGAGAGGTGGAAGCGATAATGTGGAAATGCAAAGTCATTTACTAACACAGGGCAGGACAAATTATTGCTGAGTATATCAAAAGCAAAGTCTTCTCACGCTGAGTTGGACTTGAGGTGATTTTAGGGACGTGTTTTTTTGGCACAAAACTGGTTTGTCACTGTTTTTTTTTTTCCAACATCCCAATCTATGAGTCTGAAGGTTTCCCTTCCAAATATTAAATAAGTCCAACCCTGTTTGGCTTTCTGAAATTGGCCAAGGTTGGTTAAGCACAGCCATCTGCTGTACTTATTGCTGGGTGTGAATAAATGATAATAATAAGCCATTTTACTACTGAAGCCAGACATCTGAAGGCTTCTTATTCATGCAACTTTCTGTAAGAGATGACCAGGCTGAGACTGAAGGAGGGGTCAAACGCATCATCAGTCATGAGTCCGTTCGTGCTCACAAGAGATCTAAGTCCAGCCACCTTGAATTCCTTCCATTGCAGTCATACCCATGAGTGGTACGGTGGCCTAGAGGTGGAACTCTCGCCTCACAATCAGGAGGCTCTGAGTTCAAGCCTAGGTAGAGATAGATATTTTTCTCTCTGGGCACAATGAGAATATATCTGCTGAACAAAACTCGGCATTGGCGACAGGAAGGGCATCTGGCAATACACACTCAGCTCCATTCAGTAGCCCAGACTCCACCCTGCAAGGGATTATGGGGTCATTAAAAGAAGATGATGATTGCAATCATACCCACCATCTTTTTAAAATTAATTTTTATTGTTAAAATTGTGAAATACAAAACAATCAGTCTCCATTAAATGGTGATGGTAAGAGGGGAAAAAAAACAACAACTAAATATATTATAGTGAATAAATGAACCCATCTTGTCTAGAGTCAACTCTGGGCAGCTTACAAATATTAAAAACTGGTAAACATTTAAATAAGAAAACAATAAAAAACAACAAAGTAGCAACAATGGTGCATTGGAAGATCTGCAAGAGATACCATTTGCCTGCAAGCAAGAACTGTTGGGACCATAAAACAGAGAAAGTCATAGAAAATGAAGAAACTAAAGTGCTCTGGGACTTTAAGAATTTAAACAGACAGACAGCTGCCACACAACACCCCAGACTTAACAATTGTCAATAAGAAAGACCAAAAAAGTCTGGATAGTGGATGTGACAGTATCTGGAGACAGCAGAATAAAAGGAAAAGAATCGAAGAAGATAACAAAATACAAAGACTTGCAAATAGAAATAGAACAATTGTGGCAAAAGCAAGCAAAGGTGGTACCAATAGTAATACACGCCTTGGATACATTGAATACAGTATCCAATGGATTCTTGAATACAGCTCATCTGTCTGGAACCCGCACTGCATATCGGACATAAATACAATCAAGAGTGTCCAGAGATATTTTACGAGAAGAGTCCTCCATTCCTCTAACCGCAATAAAATACTTTATGCCACCAGACTCCAAATTTTGGGCTTAGACAACTTAGAACTATGCAGTCTGACCTAAGCATAGTGCATAAAATTATCTGCCACAATGTCTTTCCTTTCAATGACTACTTCAGCTTCAACCACAACAATACACGAGCAAATAATAGATACAAACTCAAGGTAAACCACTCCAAACTCGATTGCAGAAAATATGACTTCAGTAACAGTGGTCAATGCCTGGAATGCACTACCTGATTTTGTAGTTTCTTCCCCAAACCCCCAAAACTTTAACCTTAAACTGTCTACTGTTGGCCTCATCCCATTCCTAAGAGGTCTGTAAGGTGCGTGCATAAGTGCACCAGCATGGCTACTGTCCCTGTCCCAATATTCCTTTTTACTTACTCTTTTCATGTATTCAAATTATGTTTATACTTTTACCTGTTATCTTATATATGCTTGACACATAAACTTATGATTATGATTATGATTATGATTATGATTATGATTATGGATGCAATCTCAAAACAACTGGGGTACCACTTGAACACCATTGGCATTGACAGGTCCACCGTCAGTCAATTGCAAAAGGCAGCTTTACTTGGAACAGCTTACATCCTATGACGATATGTGTAACACCATCAAACATTCACATGTGCTTATCCCAGGTCCTTTGAAAGGACTTGATAGGTAGACAAAAATGCCAAATCTAGGCTGAACATCTGGCTGACCATAATTTACAATTAAAAGATGGAGGGAGAAGAGGGCAGAAAACACATGGGGAGAGGTGGGGTCTTTTGTAATCTGATAGCCACTGGTGCACCCCTGCTCTGGGCCCAGGCCAACTGGCAGACCTATATCGTCAGGCCCTTACAGAAGGTCAGGAGAAGATATGTGAATCTCATCTTGGGGGCTACCATGTTCTGAAGTGCAGGAGTGTTGTGTATTACCCTAACAATCATCATCATCTCCTTTTAATGACTCCATAATCTCTTGCAGGGTGGTCTGGGCAACTGAATGGACCTGAGTGTTTACTGGCTGGATACCCTTCCTGTTGCCAATGCGGAATTTTATTCAGCAGATATATTCTAATTGTGCCCAGAGAGAGAAATATCTGCCTCTACCTAGGATCGAACTCATAGCCTCCTGATTGTGAGGCGAGAGCTCCACCTCTAGGCCACCGCACCATTTATGTTACCCTAACAATGGTAGGGTAAATATTGAAACGGAATTATTTCTTTTAAAAATATCTGCCCCATAGGTTTCCCAAAGTATTTTCAAAACTTTCTCCAAACCAAAGAAATACCTCTAAAGCATAATTTTAAACATTAAGCGACTCAAGATACATGTAAATTATTTTAAACCACTAAAATGTGGCTCAGATTGACAAAGACTTTGATTTAGAGCCTGGTCACACTGTTGAAAAAAAGAAAACCAGTTTCCATTATGTCTGTCAGCTATCTTTTCTCTGAAAATCCCACAGTATTTTAGTTCTCCCTGGAAGCTCATAAATACATCTCTGTCCCTGTCCCAAAAGAACACGGCTTCTGTATACTTATGATTTATTATTCCATACTTAGTAGTATTACTTTTCTTGCTTTCAATCTATTTTTTTCCCCTCCTTGCTGTTGTTGCTTTTTTCCCTTCATTTTGATATGGCCTAAGAGGATATAAATGAATTCTTCTCATTTAAAATGCAGTAAACAAGATAAGAAGAGAAGACCAACATTTCTTCAGCTTTCCTTACACATAATGAAAGACAAGTATGCCTCACAGAATGGTACTGTTTGTTTATGTGGAAAAATAAATCTATATGAGCTCATATGAGATCACTTCAGTAAGATGACTTTCCAGAATTTTATTATTCTCATAATTCACCTGTCAATAACTCTCCTTCTCTCTCTTTCTCTCTTTCTTTCTCTCTCTCTCTCTCTCTCTCTCTCTCTCTCTCTCTCTCTCACACACACACACACACACACACACACACATATACATACACACACCAGTGAAGTAACGTGGTAAAAAATACTGGTTGGAAAACAGAATTTGAAAGTATATTACTCAGAATGTAACTGATGTTTCTTAGTAATGTACTTCAATTGCAATGAAGCCAGTTTTGATTGGCCATCTAGAGTCATTTCTGAATGGGAAAAAGCATTCTGTGGTGGAACAGGAGACTGTGGGAAGTGGTCAACTTTCTTTTAATGGAGAGTTTTAAAGATGGATGACTAACTGGCAGGAATAGGATACAGCTGAGTTCCTACTTTGAGTAGGATGTTGAAGTAGATGATCTCCCAAGTTCTCTTTCCAGCCTTGCTGTCAGGGTTCCGACGGATGCCATGAGCCTTGAGCCAAGCTTCAAAAGAAATCCAGTTATTTATTAGGAGCTTCATGTCGGCACGTTCCCAAGTGAAGCCAGCTCTGACCCTATGTAATTTATGCTCCAATTATGACCCTGTTTCCCCCCATCACTCCAGGGTGTGTCATCAATCATATTAGCCAATGAAGTAATTTCGCAGGTTGGAGAGGTCACTCCCCTTCGACTGCTGCAGGTATCCCTGGGATACAGCCTTGAGGGAGATAAGCGTGGAATGTGCATCTGCTTTTTGCTGCTGTGCAGTTTCACCAGTTTCCCATCCCCCCCTGGCCTATGGCAACTCGAGAGCCGGCCAGGGATGCTTTGTGAGTTGACACCAACCATAACTAAAGTAGGTCCCACAATAATCCTATCTACAAGGCCTGGGAGAGCATCCAGATCTTTTAACAATTTCTTAAATGTCACAAATCTTCTTTTGCTATACCCGTAGACATCTCTGGTTGCTTCCATTACCTGCTATCTGGGTAGCAATGTGAACTTATCATCATGAGGGTAAGTTTCTAAGAGCAGCCTTGTCCAGCAATAAGTGGTCTTGAATTATGTTTCAGAGTTTGAGTACGCGTGCCACAACCTTTAGAAATATATCCTTATAATGTCTATTTTGTGTGTCTCTATCACTGTGTGGCCTTAAAAAGGAAAGGGAAAAAAAGTCCATAAGTATTCTATGGGAACTGTGTACAATTCATATTCATTTTTCGTGTACATGCCAAGATGGAAAAAAAAGCAGATTTATGGGAAACTCATTAGAAAATCAGGTTATAACTCTAGTGATTCATTCCAGCTCATAATTAACAGCCTGTTCTGAAAAACTACTGTGTGCACAACAAAATGAACTAAGCTTTGTGGGGATGAGAGCGTTGAATGGAGCTTAGTATTAATCATGTTCATTATTAGGAGAGGTGCTTGAGTTGTTAGTGTATTTTGAATACTCTGGTGTCAGTCTTTCTTTTCAGTTCTTCTCCATCTCAGAAACTTTTGTTTTTGTTCAATTTGACAATGAAGATGCAACCATCATGGCTTCCACTGAGTGATGAACTCCCACTGGGAGAAAGTAAATGTAAAGTCTCTTCTGAGTCAAACTTAGCTCTTGGTGACATGTCATTTCAGTTTTCTTGGCCACAGTTTGAAGCATAGAAGCCAGTCATTAGGAGAGATGAAGTTTCCAGACTTCATGTTACTGGCAAGAAATATGTTGACTAGAAGATACCGGTAGTCTCTCAGGACTGCTATCCGTTTGCTCCAGCTTTGCTTCACTGGATACCAGTCTGCCTGAACTATCGA
>NW_027256883.1:203410713-203440713 GCF_029215685.1 Pituophis catenifer annectens | reverse complement strand
GTTCTGCCCCCTGCCCTCCGCCCCCCCTTCATTATTCTTACCTTTTATTTGGCCCCACCCCCAATCTATTGCTGCCTCCTGAGTCCTAGCTGATTGGCTAGAGGGAAAAAAACTGTTTAAACTCTTCAAAGGGCCGCCCTACAGCTGATCAGTGTTAAAAGGAAACAAATGAGTAGACCGGTGCCTGCAAAAATAAATGGGTAGATCGGTGCCTCCAAAAACAAATGGGTAGACCGGTACGGCTCTGCAAGCAGTTAAATGGTAGACCAGTACCTCTGCTAAATCCTAAAGAATTGTCACATGACCATCAAGCCATGCCCACAAAATAAGCCACGCCCACAGAACCTGTAGTAAAAAAATGTAGAACCCACCCCTGAACAGGTCCTGTTTTTTTCCATTTGTCTGCCAGGCATCAGATCCAACCAAGGACCAGATCATTCCTTTTTGCTATTGTGTGGGCCTTGTTTGGCACAAGTATCTCTCTTGGAGATAGTGATGTAATTGCCACTTTTGGCCAGGAGCCATGAGCAGGAGTGGGAATGTGACAATTACTCGAGGTAGTCTATCACCGCCGCCTGGAAAGTCGTGTTATTTTTAATGGGCTTTGCACGGCTTGAATCCCCAAACTGATTATATACTCCGTACTGTACGAGGGAGATAACTGGAAACGGCTTCCAAATTCTAATTGGGAAAACTCAGCCTAACTTATATTCTTCCCAAGAATGCATAATTAGGACTCATTATTAGAGTCAATAGGAATGCTTTAAAAATCGTTGAATATGGGTTAATCTTGGTTACACTTAAAATGCCACCTGTTCGTTTCTTCGCTCTCGTGCTTTGTTCAAAGAAAGGAGCCCTGGCTATATTAGTTTTAGGTTTCAATGCAGCAGCTAATCCTTCGGTATTCAGTTTTGTCTTTTGAATATGCAATTGGCTTTGGAACGGCTCCCATTACTCAGACCATCAGTGCAAACGTTGGGGAAAGCTGCATATTGTTTCTTGCGATGTCTTCATTGCTCGGCAAAGAAAGGATGGCGGTGGGGGTGGGGTGGGGTGGGGGCAGCAAGACAAATCGGAGAGATGAACTCCCACCGGGAGAAAGCCAGGCACTGCCAACTAGCTCAGATGTACAGAGCAGGGTGTGGAAAGATTTAAATGGCTGCAAGGCAGAAATGCTGATTCCGGGCACTGCTGAGAACCGATATGGCAATGCGCTGGATTCAAGATTTAATGACCCTGAAAAGAAAGCTACCGTACCTACTGCTGCAGCTCACAGCAGCGGGGACAGCCAGCAGGAGCAGTTCTAAGCCAGACTATTGTGGAAAGAGTTCTTTTCCCTTACTAATTTCACCATTGTTGCAAATGCAAAAGAGATTGGCATGCCTATGAGGTTTCAGGCCTGCATTCAACTCCACGGTCCTAGGCTACTTACGATCCGAATACTCAGGAGGGTAGAGGGAAGGGGGGATGCATATTTTTATCTGCATTTCCCCCTCTTTCTATTCCCTAGCTTCATTTGAGAGTTGAAAGCCGGTTTTTCCTTCAAGTTCAGCACTTTGCCAAATTCTCCGCTGCAGATCTAAGCTTGGATGAAAATTAGTCCTGAAATGTTCGGCATAGACTGGAGAGTGGTATGCAGTGCGATGCCTAGTTAAAAATAAAATGCTTTTTAAAAAGTGTATTTTCTGGACAGCGAACACCCACATAAATATGAATGTTCATGCAGCTTTTTGGAAAAGAAAATTTCACAATAACAGAATAACAGGGTTAAAAAGGGACCTCGGGGGTCAACAGGAGCCTGGATAGCTCTGCAGACTAAGCACTGTAATTTAACACCAGCTGTCTGCAATTAAAGTTCGAGTCTTGCCAGGCTCAAGGTTGACTCAGCCTTCCATCCTTTCTAAGGTAGGTAAATTGAGGACCCAGTTTGTGGGGGCAATAAGCTGACTTTGTATAAATATACAAAAGTATGAAGGCTATTGCTTAACGCACTGTAAGCCGCCCTGAGTCTCCGGAGAAGGGCGGCATATAAATCAAATAAAAAAAAAAACTGGTTCAATCCCTTACTCAAGCCTGCACCTGGAGTGGCATGACTGGGAGGCATCTCCAGTTGGGACGATGCATTGATTGGACCATGTGATGGACATGTGGGTGCAGGGGAAAGGGACTTGTACTTTCTTTTGGGTGGGGAAAACCTGGAAGTTTTCAGATTCGGGTTTTCCCAGATGTGCCAATATGACATCTCTAATAAAATGGAACTTTGAGGAACTTCTGGCCTCTGGGTCTTATTTTGTTAGGGGTGTTACTTGGAACCCTGACAATAGCATTTAGACTTATTTACTGCTTCCCAGGAGTTTACAGAGTCAGCCTATTGCCCCCAACAATCTGGGTCCTCATTTTACTGACCTTGGAAGGATGGAAGGCTGAGTTAACCTTGAGCCTGGTGAGATTCGAACTGCAAAACTGCTGGCAGCTGGCAGTCAGCAGAAGTAGCCTGCAGTACTGCATTCTAACCACTGCACCACCATGGTTAATAAGTCTCTATAGGGCTGGAAGGGATCTTGGAGGTCTTCTAGTTCAATCCCTGGCCCAAGGGAGGAAATGTTACACCATCTTGGACAAGTGGTGCTCAACCTCTTCTTGTAAACCTCCAGTGATGGAGTACCCACAACTCCAATGTCAGGGTTCCAAGTAACACCCCCAATGAAAGAAGACTCCAAAGCTTGAAGTTCCTCAAAATTCCATTTTATTAGTGATGTCATATTGGCACATCTGGGAAAACCTGAATCTGAAAGCTTCCAGGTTTTCCCCACCCAAAAGAAAGTCAAAGATCCATCCCTGTACCCACAAGTCCATCACATGATCCAAACAATTCACCATCCCAATTGGAGACTTACCATCCCAACTGGAGACATCCTCCAGTCACTCCCATCCAGGTGCAGGCCGAATGCCCTTGATTCCCAGAGAAAGGAATGTTGTTATGGCTAATCCTCCACCACTCTTTGTAATCCCCTCTCCTTATTTTGAGGCTGGATCTCCCTCTGATGAGCTTCCAGCTATTTCTTCTTGTCCTGCCCTCTGGTTGTTTGGAGAATAAAGATACTCTCTTCCTTGTGACAGCTCTTCACCTATTGGAAGACTACTATCAAGTCTTTCCTAAGCCTTCTTTTTGGTAAGTTAAAGATACCTACTTCCCTTAGCCATTCATAATATGATTTAGCCTCCAGACTTCTTATCATCTTTTTTACTCTTCTCTGCATTTTTTCTAGGATCTCAGCATCAAACTCATGTTTCACATCTTCAGTTTCCCTCTGGACTAATCACAATATTTGTCCAGAGGAGACAACCTCATAGTAAATCTTCTATCCTTTCCATTATCTTCTCCTGGATATCTCTCGCTGCTTTGAACTCCACTAACCCCGCAGGCAAGTGATTCAACAGTTGTCCTACACAAAGGATCTCTCACAGCAGAATATCACTCTCTCTTTCTTCCTCTGAACTCCTGCACTCCTCTTGAGACAGCTCTTTTGCCAAGACATTGGATTTGGAGTTGTAACCTTTTGTTCAAATGATCATGGTAAGAAGAGAATGGCTTGTGGGGTGGTGGAGGATTTCTGCCAAGTGGCACTGGTGGATATTTGAGAATTTTTGTGGAGTTAAAAAAATACCTTTTTCTCTTTTTAAAAAGGTATAATAGTAAGAGGATGGAGGCTAAAAACATATGAAGAACAGCTGCAGGAATAAGGTATTTCTAGTTTAATGAAAAGAAGGGCTGTGGGTGACATGACAACTGTGTTCCATTATCTAAGGGGCTGCCACAAAGAAGAGGGGGTTAGTCTTTTTTCCAAAGCATCTGAAGGCAGGACAAGAAGCAATGGATGGAAACTAATCAAGGAGAGAACCAATCTAGAAATAATGAGGAATTACTTGACAGTGAGAACAATTACTGTATTTTTTCGGACTATAAGACACACTTTTTTGCCTCCCAAAAGGGGATCAAAATGTCTGTGCATCTTATAGACTGAATATTGCCGAAGCCCTACCCACCTGCCAGCCATTTTTTGGTCTCTGCAGACCCTGTGTTCAAGCCTTTTTTCTGCCTTTTTCAGGCCTTTTTTTGGCCCATTTTCAAGGCTTTTTTTGGGGAGGGGGCTGATTTTGAGGCTCTTTGGGCCCATTTTTTAGGCTTTTTTTGGCCTACTTTTCCCAAAAAGCCTCAAAAATGGGCCCAAAAAAAGCCTCAAAAATGGGCTGAAAAACCCCACAAAAATGGGCCACAAAAAGCCCTGAAAATGGGTCGAAAAAAGCCTTGAAAATGGGCCAAAAAAGTCCCAGAAACAGGCTGAAAAAAGACTGGAAAAGGGCCGAAAAAAAGGAGGCCAAAAACTTTTTTGTTGTTGTTGCTTTCCTCTTCTAAATTTAGGTCCATTTTATAGTCTGAAAAATATGGTAACCAGTGGAACGTCTTGCCTCCAGAAGTTCTGGGTGCTCCATCACTGGAGGCTTTTAAGAAAAGATTGGATAATCCTCTGTCTGAAATGGTACAAGGATTCCTGCTCGAACAGGGGGTTGGACTAGAAGACCTCCAAGTCCCTTCCAACTTTTTTATTCTTTTATGCTGTTAATACATCCTAGATAGAATTTCGTTTTGATGGGAGAAGTCGTATAGTTAGACGAAATTAATGTGGATAAAAGAAAGGAATCATACAGAGTCAGATACATGAGCTCTAAAGGACCCTCTCTATTCACATTATTATAAGGGGAAGATGTGCTTAGATACATGAACTCTGAGAGACCCTCTCTATTCACATTATTATAAGAGAGAAAAGTGCTTGCTTGGAGATTACATTAAAAGCAACTAAACCCCATTAAGTGGTAATATATCTTCTGATGAGACCTAGATGTCACAGAAGGACAGCCATATGGAAAACATCTGAGTGACCTCACTGTGAATGACACAAGGATATATATGTTACAAAGAGTTACTTAATCCAATAAATTTACCCAAGGACAGCAGTAAATTTCCCATTAGCAACTACAAGCAACTACAAGCTCTTAAGGAAAAGTTGTGTAGCTAAGATAATCTTATAAACTGAAAATAATGGTTTACTAATGGTTTAGTAATTAGGAAATGTGTCAATTATCATATGACAGGTGTGTGTTAGCCATATATGGAGAATGTATGATCTCATGTTAACCATATATGGAAAATGCATGATCTCACCGAATCCTTTGTCTTAGAAATGTATAAAAACAGTTGTATCAGAGTTCTTTCCTTGTTCAAAGTTTCAGATACAAATCTGGCTCTGAACCTTGCGCAATAAAACTGTCTCTGGCTGACCCAGGAATGTTGTTTGGTCCCTTCATTCTACAACAAAATGACATAGAATGATTTGGAAGGATGTGACCATACTGCAAATTCCCATTTCTGCTGAATTTTTTTTTTTAAAAAATCAAGGTTTTCATGCTGCTATCAAAAGTATTTATTTCAACAGCTCACCAACTGTGTTGTTATTGATGCATATAGCAAGGCTTTAAAACACCAACAGCAAAGCAGAAATAAAGACACTGTCTCTCCCTTTTTAAACAGAAGAGTCCCTGGGGGATAAAAACTAAGCTTATTGATTAGTAAGAGAAAACTGGAAATATTGTTCAAAACCTTCTTCACTCTCTGTAATAATTTGCCAAGAATTTCCTGTCTGTGCGCAGGCCAGCTTATCCACCAAAACCTTATATGCATGCAGATATGTGTGTGAGAGAGTTTGCACTATGTCTGTACACACAGGTTGAGCTAACGTTTTAATATTAGTACTTTGAATTGATCTCAGATTCAGACTGACAGGGAACGTCGTTCCTTAGATTTGAATTCTTCTGGTTTGGTGAGTGAGAGAGAGAGAGAGGATATAAGCAGGCAGTCCACTCAAAAATTTTAAACACCACCCTATGAGCTCTGAACTAAATTGGAATAAAAAGGCAACATGAACATGGCCCAACATGGGACTTGTGATGGGTCAGGCCCAACTTCCTTTGTGTGGTTCCTTCTCCCTGAAGAGATCTTCTAGACATAATCCCTTCTCACTTCTCTGGCTTGTGTCTACTTCATCTTTAAGTCTGACAGCTTTAGACTAGTCTCACACTGTTCCTCTTACAGCAGTGACTCTTGAATCATTGTCATTGATAGATGGCTTCTGAAAATAGCAGTAAAAATAAGAATTAATAAAAAAGAGGGTGGAGCTTACTGACTATTGAGAGGCAAAATTCAGAAAGCTGGTATATGATAAAGAGCATCTTTCCCACGTATATTAAGTCCTAGCTTTGCAAATGGACAAAAACAGGTCATATGTTAACTGCCAGTATTTCCTATGTCTGTGATGGTGAACCTATGGCACGCATGCCAAGATGGCACGTGTAGCCACATCGGTGGACACGCAAGCTCAGCTCCGGCGTGCATCCGTGTGCCGTCCAGCTAATTTTCGGGCCTTCTGGGCCAACCAGAAGTAGGAAAATAGGCTGTTTTCTGCCTCCAGAGGACCTCAGGGGTGGGGAAGGCTCATTTTTCTCTCTCTCCAGCCTCCAGAGCCTTTCTAGGAGTCTGAAAGGGTGAAAATGGCCTTCCCCATCCCCCGGAGGCCCTCTGGAGGCCAGAAATGGCCCGTTTGCTAACCCTCCCCAGACTCCTAGAAAGGCTCTGGAGCAAAAAAGGGACCTTCCGGTCCCACTGGAAATTGGCAAGTGGGCTGTTTCTGGCCTCCAGAGGGTCTCCATGGGGGGTGGGGAAGGCTGTTTTTGCCCTCCCCAGACTCCTAGAAAGGCTGGGGAGACTGGGGAGAGCAAAAAACAGGCCTACTGTGCCATCGTGTGCCAGGAGCGGAGGGAGCGGGGGGGTTCATGCGTGGGGGCAGGGCGCATATAATTATGGGTGTGGGCACGCACCCGCGTGACCCCCACTCCCACTCCTGGCACGTGATGGCAAAAAGGTTAACCATCACTGTCCTATGTGCATGCATTTGTATGTGTATGCATGCACTGTGTAGACAATTACATACATGGATATACATTTGTATACCCAAAACTGAAAATAGAAAGGTGTGGCTTATTATTGTGAAAGTTTAGCTATATAAACACCGTTTTAAAGGGAATAGTACTCTGAAAATCCTGTAATGCTGAGCTTTTAACAAACAAACAAACAAACAAAACAAACAAACAAACCCAATGTTTTTCTCAGTGACATGAAAAGGATGCAAAATGGTTTCTATCCTAATACTTAATTTGATATGTTTGTGCTCTATTTAAAAACATTGTTGATAAATTCCTACTATACCCTTTCCTTGGAGTGTTTTATTACTGGATGTGAATTTATGCACAAAACCCAAAACATTTGGAAAGTTATGTTATCATGAAATTGTCTATTTGCCTTCATTCTCAAACAGTTTGCCAAACCCTTCAATGAGTGGTTTGACTTCCAACCCTTTTTTTTTTTTTTACACATTTGCTCACAAGTGTGATGTGCCAAAATTTAGTTCAACATAGAAATACAATCCAGGAGGAAAAGAAAAAACCTTCAGCGAGGAGTCAAGAGTTACTAATTCTGTAATATGAGTGAGAAGCTAGCTGTGTCTATCGTAGAGGCATCTAAGGAATACCATATGTCTTTGAGAAAATTATTAGATCCAGAATTTCTGAATATAATATCCACTTAGAGGTATTTAAGCAAAGGCCAGATAACCATCTGGTAGGTATAATATAACTGATTCATACACTGTAAATCCTGTCTGAAACAGAATGTTGGTTTAGTAAATAGAGTATAATCAACTACATTTTTGTTGATCTCTGGTTCCTCTCTCACTGTTACTCAGTGATGTGATTCACTGTATGCCAGGGGATATTATCAATAGTTTCCTGGCTTGTCAATGACTCAGTGCAGGGGCACAATTCGGTCTTTCCTATCTAAAGGCATTATATTCACCTTGGCATTATGCCAACAACCATATTCCCATTTTAATATTGCTTTCTGGGGGATTTAGCTTGTGTTTCTCTGCTGTTTCAGGTTCTGTGGAAAAGTTTCAAGGACAGGGCTTTCTTTATCCACAAAGATAGCAAGATTTCCAGAACTTTTAAAAACCAAGATTTGGTTTGTAACATAATCAATTTGTTGGCAAAAGGCAGATCTTCTGATTGCTGATTGCTCCTAAACTTCTAATTATCATTTTCTTTAGTTTGGAGAAAATCTGAAGCTCTAGGGAGATTAATGTTACCATCTATATTCTCTCTCTCTCTCTCTCTCTCTCTCTCTCTCTCTCTCTCTCTCTCTCTCTCTCTCTCTCTCTCTCTCCCTCCCTCCCTCCCTCCCTCCCTCCCTCCCCCTCTCCCTCTCCCTCTCCCTCTCCCTCTCCCTCTCCCTCCCTCTCTTATATCTCATCTCATCTCATCTCATCTCATCTATCTTCTACCATCTATTTATTTTATGCCTTTGTGTTAAGTATCGAGTGACAATTCAAATAGCCCTATCAGGAATCAATCCTGAGAGCTGGAACTTTAAAGAAGCGTCAGTGGCTGAAGTCGGGGACAGCTCCCGTATAAAAGGAGCTGCTGTGGCTGTTATTGCCATTGCGACTATGGAGTTAAATAAAGGTATTAACTATACTGCGAGTCCTGTCCTTCTTTGCAACCACGATCTAACACTTTGTGTCATTGTTGACTCCTGACAATCAGCCTGGAGGAGTCCTTGCAACTCTCTTGACATGGTTTTTCAGAAGAGGTTTGCAATTACCTTCTTCCTAGGGTGATGACTGAGTGACTTAGCTTGCTTCATGCTTAAGGTGGAACTAGAACTCATGGTCTCCCAGTTTCTAACCCAGTGCTTAACCATTACACCAAATTGACTCTCTCTACTTTCAAATGCATTTTTTAATTATTATCCCATAATAATAATATGCTAGTCAGGGAAGGGTAGGTTAGTTAAAAATATATACCATATTTTTCAGACTATAAGACGCACCGGTGTATAAGACGCACCAACATTTCAAAGAGGTAAGTAAGGAGAAAAAAGGGTTTTGCCTTCCCTGGCCCCCTAGAACACTTTGCGGGCCTCTCAAACTCTCTGCGCACTCCATTTTTGCAAAAAAACAAGGCACGCAGAGGGTTTGGGAGGCCTGCAGAGTGCTCCTAGGGGCTGGGGGAGGGCAAAAACACCCCCATTTTTTGCAAAAATGGAACGAGTAGGGCGGGGCTTTGGGAAGCCAAAAATGGCTGTATTCGGTGTATAAGACACACCAACATTTCCACCCTCTTTTAGGGGGGAAAATGGTGCATCTTATGCTCCGTAAGATATGGTAGCTTGCATTATATATCGCAAACCTGCTTATGCTTTATATGGAAAAAGTTCACACTGCTTGAAGCCTACTTTTATATGACTTTACCAAGTCTCTCTTTTTTTAAAAAAAAAAAAATACTGCCTTAAGTTTATTCATTTTAAATTTCATATCTAGAAAATGAAAATAAGAGAGAGCGAGAGAGCGAGAGCGAGAGCGAGAGAGAGAGAGAGAGAGAGAGAGAGAGAGAGAGAGAATCAGCCCAATAAGAAGTTGCATCCAATTACCAGAAACTAAAAGAGAAAGATAGAAGATTTTTAATTATGTATTTAAAATAATTGCGGCTTTTTGTTTATGTATTTAAAACTTTTTGCACTGCTTTCCACCAAAAAAATCTCGAAGTGATTTGCCATAAAATTCACTGAAACAATGAAAAGACTGAAGTTAAAAGTGTGTGTAATAAAGATAAAATAATAAATCCAGCAATAACATGGAGAGTAAAAGCAGCATCGGAGAAGATAAAACTATCACAGGAACATATGAATTTATACATCCTTAAAAGGTGTGCAATAATAAAGATGTATTTGCCTGGCTTATATTTAAGACAATAGAGGTGGTACCCAGCCTACATTCCAAAGTCAGGGGGCTGTCACTGAATAGTTCTGCTCTTGGATAACATCCAGGGGTGGGCTGCTGTGATTTTGCAGGGGTTCGGGAGAACCACTAGCTAAGATTCTGTGCAATTTGGAGAATCCCCAAATCCCATTCCTGGCTGGTCCTGCCCACCCCGCCCCACCCCACCCCTCCCAGGAGTCCCCACATGGCCCATTATTGATGCAGGTAAGTGCAGGGTGTGCACGGAGACTCAGGTAGGGTGAAAAATGGGCCTACTGGAAGTTCGGAAAGGTGAGAAACGGGCCCGTTTCCGGCCTCCAGAGGGCCTCTGGAGCCTGGGGAGGTCGGTTTTGCCCTCCTGAAGGCTTGAAAAAAGCCTCTGGAGCCTGGGGAGGGAAACACACACACACCCCGCCGCCATGGTGCAGGAGGCCGACTAGACCATGCCCACCATTGCCACACCCACCTAGCAACAGGGCAGAGAGCCCCTTGCTAAAATTTTTGAAGCCCACCCCTGATAACATCTGTGTCTTACAGGGGTGGTCCAGAATGGGACGATTCACTGTTGCCATGGAACAACTTGCCATGGCCAACTCACCACGGGAAAACTCACAGGAAAATTCTATTTAATTATTTAAAATGATTATTTAAAATGATTATTTAAAATATTTTAATTTTTGTCATTGGCATTTCATTTTGTTCCTCCTTTGGCAATCGTTTTCTTTGACCACTCTTTGGCAACCATTTCTTTGATATCTCTTGTCCTGTGGCGAGTGGCTGTGGCGAGTTGTTCCATAGTGAGTTGGCTGTGGCAGATTGGCCATGGTGAGTTGGCTGCAGTGAGCAGATGAGAGACACAAGGAAAAGGAAAAGGAAGGAGGAGGAGAAAATTGGGAGGAAGCTTTTGATGGAAAGGAAAGAAGAATAAAGATTGAAATGATGGAGGAAGACAGATTGAAGGAAATAAGAGCAGTGAAGAAGGAAGGGATAGAAAAAGGAGAAAACAATAGTGAATGCAGGAGGAGTGAGATGGAAAATAAAGAAAGAAGGGCAAAGGAGACTGAAGGTTTTTGTGATATTACTACAAAGTCTTCAAAATAATACACAATCAGTATTCCATCAAGCCACATACCCACAAACACAGCTATATCAAAATGAGAGAAATATGTATCCTATAGTACAGCCAAGAAATTAAAAAACGCTTGCTCCTGGGGAGGAAAGCAATGGCAAAGTTAGACAGCATACTAAAAAGCAGAGACAACACCCTGCCAACAAAAGTGCGTATAGTCAAGGCTATGGTTTTCCCAGTTTTAATGTATGGTCATGAAAGTTGGACCATAAGAAAGGCTGAGCGCCAAAGAATGGAGGCCTTTGAATTCTGGTGCTGGAGAAGACTCCTGCAAGTCCCTTGGACTGCAAGGTGATCAAACAGGTCAGTCCTAGAGGAGATCAACCCTGACTGCTCTTTAGAAGGCCAGATCCTGAAGACGAAACTCAAATATTTTGGCCACCTAATGAGAAGGAAGGACTCACTGGTGAAGAACCTAATGCTGGGAAAGATTGAGGACAAAAGAAGAAGGGGATGACAGAGAATGAGGTAGCTGGATGGAGTAACTGAAGCAGTCGGCATGAGTTTAAATGGACTCCAGAGGATGGTAGACGACAGGAAGGCTTGGAGGAAAGTTGTCCATGGGGTCGCAATGGGTTGGACACGACTTTGCAACTAACAACAACAAATCTTTCTTTCTAACTTAAAATGGATTTTCAAACCAGATCTAACATCTATCTATCTATCTATCTATCTATTTATTTTGTTGAGTACGTTTTAGATAACATATATAAGTATAAGCATGAATTGAATACATAAAATGAATACAATTAAAGGGAACATTAGGACAGGGACGGAAGGCATGCTGGTGCGCTTATGCACGCTCCTTACAGACCTCTTAGGAATGGGGTGAGGTCAACAATAGACAGTTTAAGGTTAAAGTTGTGGGGGTTTGGGGAAGAAACTACAGAGTCAGGTAGTGCATTCCAGGCATTGACCACTCTGTTACTGAAGTCGTATTTTCTGCCATCGAGTTTGGAGCAGTTCACTTTAAGTTTGTATGTATTGTGTGCTCGTGTATTGTTGTGGTTGAAGCTGAAGTAGTCATTGACAGGTAGGACATTGTAGCAGATAATTTTATGAGCTACGCTTAGGTCATATCGAAGGCAGCGTAGTTCTAAATTTTCTAAGCCCAAAATTTCAAGTCTGGTGGCATAAGGTATTTTGTTGCAAGCGGAGGAGTGGAGGACTCTTCTTGTGAAATATTTCTGGACACGTTCAATTCAACCTTTCAATTCTCTCTTTCTAATTCCAGTAAAAAAAATAATCAACAGAATGACTCAAAGTCATTAAGCTGAATAATGGACAATAAATTTCTTTGCTATTCATTAGCTGATGTTTGCCATGGTGACATTCTAGGAATGTTGTCCTCTTCAAGAAGGAGGAACCATCTCCTTAACATACTGATTCTTCTGACATTGCCTCCTCTCTCATGCAGGACTGGGCACTGTTCTGAGGCCCATATTATTGTCTTAATAATGTTAAATCACCCCACTCTTCTTCTAGATAACATTGGTCTTTTAAATTCAGAGCAGCAACAGAAGGAAATTGTATTTGACCTGGAGAAATGACTGGGCCCCAAACAACATACCAATTAACTAGTCAGGAAATTAGATAAGACAAAGAAAGGTGAACAATGAGGTGTTGTTTAGAATGCCTGCCGTGTGACTGATGGAGACTGACAATTCTTCCTGTGGCCTAAATTGAATTTTAGATTTGTCACAATGGTCTCACTGATGTCAAGAGCAGACATGCTGCATTTCTCCTGTTGTTTGTTTCACATCGCTTTATAGGTTATCTGTGGCCACGGTAACTCATTGGAGCCCCCTGTAGCTTGAGTTCACACTGCTGAAATTTAGCAACAAAACAACCCATTTTGGGCCACCTTTATTTTTTTTCTTCTCCGATAACTGAGGATGGAATGGAAAATTGTGCATCAAGATAGAGAAAAGGAGGAATAGGCGGGACATGATAGCAGTCAACCAGTATTTGAGGGGCTGCCATAAAGAAGAGGGAGTCAACTTATTTTCCAAAACAATGGATGGAAACTAATCAAGGAGAGAAGCAACCTGGAATTAAGGAGAAACTTCCTAAAAGTGAGGACAGTTAACCAGTGGAATGACTTGCCTTCGGAAGTTGTAGGTGCTTCATCACTGGAGGTTTTTTAAAAAAGACTGAACAACCACCTATTCGAAATGGTATAGGGCAGGGGTAAAATGCTCCCGGTTTGGACCAGATCGCCCAATCCGGTAGCGATGGAAGCGGGTGGTTCGGAGAACCGGTAGCAAAAATCCCTGCCCCCCATGCCCAGCTGAAATCATCAGAGGCTTTTTTTTTTTACTTTTAAAAGCATTTTTTCTACAACCTCTTCGGCCAAAGAGGTTATAAAAAAAATGTTTTTAAAAGGAAAAAAAGCCTCTGACGATCAGGCAAGTCAGCTGGGATTGTCAGAGGCTTTAAAAAAAAGCTTCTGCCGATCAGGCAAGTCAGCTGGGATTGTCAGAGGCTTTAAAAAAAAAAAGCTTCTGCCGATCAGGCAAGTCATCTGGGATTGTCAGAGGCTTTAAAAAAAAAAAGCTTCTGCCGATCAGGCAAGTCAGCTGGGATTGTCAGAGGCTTTAAAAAAAAAAGAAAGCCTCTGCCAATCAGGCAAGTCATCTGGGATCGTCAGAGGCTTTAAAAAAAAAAGCTTCTGCCGATCAGGCAAGTCATCTGGGATCGTCAGAGGCTTTAAAAAAAAAAAAGCTTCTGCCGATCAGGCAAGTCAGCTGGGATTGTCAGAGGCTTTTTTAAAAAAAGAAAGCCTCTGCCAATCAGGCAAGTCATCTGGGATCATCAGAGGCTTTAAAAAAAAAAAAGCTTCTGCCGATCAGGCAAGTCATCTGGGATCATCAGAGGCTTTAAAAGCATTTTTTTAACAACCTCTTCAGCCAAAGAGGTTGTAGAAAAAATGGTTTTAAAAGAAGAAAAAAAAAGTTGGCCACGCCCACTCAGTCATATTACCCCACCACCACCAAGCCACACCCACAGAACCATTAGTAACAAATTTTACATTTCACCTACAGAATAGGGTGTTCTGTTGGAGCAGGGGGTTGGACTAGAAGACCTCCAAGGTCCCTTCCAGCTCTATTCTGATCGATTTTTTAAATTTGGCCAAAGTCTCTTCCTTCCAATGATCTCATGACGCATCTGGTGATGCCATATAGCGTTCCAGTTGGTTAGGAAAACAAGTTGCACCCCCTAATCACAAGAAATTTATCTACCATCATCCATCCACAGAGCCGAGGTGGCGCAGTGGTTAGGGTGCAGTACTGTAGCTACTTCAGCTGACTGCTAGTTCAGCAGATCAGCGGATCAAATCTCACCGGCTCAAGGTTGACTCAGCCTTCCATCCTTCGGAGGTGGGTAAAATGGGGACCCAGATTGTTAGGGGGCAATATGCTATTTAGTATACTGTCTTTGGTGTAAGCCGCCCAGAGTCCATAATAATAATAATAATAATAATAATAATAATAATAATAATAATAATAATAATAATAATAATAATAATAATAATAATAATAATAATAATAAAAAATAGAAATTAGAGTAAATAAAATAAATTAAATAAATAGAAATCCTAAATTTGCCGGACTTGAACATTTTGACTCTACAAAAAACCACCTTACTCGGAACAGCTTACATCCTCCGACGATACCTTAACAGTTCCTAGGTCCTTGGTTAGGACTCGAGCTGCTGAGCTATTAACCAGCCTCAAAGGCTGTGAATCTCACTAAAGATTAACCAATAAATAATAATAATAATAATAATAATAATAATAATAATAATAATAATAATAATAATAATAATAATAATATGGAGCAGGGGTCCCCAATCTTTTTGATTCCATGAACTGGTAGCGGGAGCGGCTTCAGCAGTTTCAGCAGCAGGGTGGAATGGTTTCATTCATGGAAGTCCAGTTGCCTCTTGAAAAAAGCACCTTTGGGACAACGATGACTTGGATGACTGAGAATCTCCATAGACATCTTGGATGAACTGTTTGTTTCAGGTCCTGCCACAACTTTTCTCTAAGTTTTAGGTCTGGACTTCTATAGCAGCCCATTGAATTTATTCTCCTTCATCTTTTCTCTTGTAGATTTGGTCTATGATTGGAATCAATGTCTTGTTGCCTGAACTATTTGCATTTCAGCTTTCAACTGGCAGACAGAATTTCTTCTGCAGAGTTCTCTGGCAAGAAGCAGGATTCATGCTTTCTTCGGGGGTGGCAACTCATCTAAGCCCCGAGGCAGCGAAGCCTCCCCAGATCAGGATTATAACACCTCCAGCTGGTATGAGGTTCTTATTGGGGAATGAAGCCTTTGGTTTCTCAGACAGAATGATAGCCATCTAAGTCTGAAAAATTCTACTTTTCTTTCATCTGTCTGTAGAGCATTCCTCCAAATGTCTGGGAGGTTATTCATTTATTTATATCCCACTTTTATTATTTTTTAAAAAATAAATAACTCAAGGTTGTTAAATAAAGGTTTAAAAAAAGGTTAAATAAATAACTCAAGGGCCTGGTGGCTCAGCAGACTGATAGCATTGTGATTAACACCAGCTGTCTGCAATTACTGTAAGTTCGAATCTCACCAGGCTCAAGGTTGACTCAGCCTTCCATCCTTTTTTCTAAGGTAGGTAAATTGAGGAGCCAGTTTGTGGGGGCAATAAGCTGACTTTGTATAAATATACAAAAGTATGAAGGCTATTGCGTAACGCATTGTAAGCCGCCCTGAGTCTCCGGAGAAGGGTGGCATATAAATCAAATAAAAAAAAAAAAAGGTTGTGAGTTTACCTAATCCTCCTTCCTTCTATTTTCCCTGCAACAATATCATGGTGGATTGGACTGAGAGAGAGTGACTGGCAGGGGTGGGCTACTGGGGGTTCGCAGGGGTTCAGAAGAACCTCTAGCTAAGATTCTGTGCAGTTTGGAGAACCCCCAAATCCCATTCCTGGCTGGCCCTGCCCACCCCGCCTCACCCAGGAGTCCCCACGCAGCCTGTTTTGGATGCAGGTAAGTGCAGGGAGCGAGCAGAAACTTGGGGAGGGTGAAAAATGGGTCTACCAAAAGTTTGGGAAGCTCCAGAGGGCCTCCGGAGTCTGGGGAGGCTGTTTTTGCCCTCCCGGATGCTCGAGTAATGCCTCCAGACCCCCTCCTGCCGCCGTGGTGCAGGAGACCGACTAGGCCACGCCCACCATAGCCACACCCACCCAGCAATCAGGCAAAGAACCTGTTAGGATGGGGTTGAGGGTTGTCCCCAAACCGTGAACCAGCTCACGAGCAAACACACTAGGACTGAAATAAAACTAGCAGAGGAGTCTTATATAAAAATATACTTTACTTCAAAATGTTTAAAAAACACTATATCTTTTAAAAAGCACATTAACAACAAAGTCTTACCTTGGTTAAATGAAGCCAGGCCATCTCCCTAAATTCCTCTCCACAATACCGAAACAGTCCATAAGAAAAAACTAACATGACATAAAACAGCTTCGGTGTTGATACATCATCGAGGTGGTAGAAGGGCAGCAGCGTAGGCTTCACAGCTAAAAGTCACCTGTGAAAAGCAATTCAATCAGCAAACGTGGCTTGAAGCTCCTGGGAGGGAAACTGTCCAGCTCTCCCTCCGATCGTAGCTCCAACAGCAGCAACAGTTCAGATGTTGGCTTGCGTGCTTCAACTCAGCAAAAAGCAAGCCAAAATTGGAGACTTCAAAAGGCTCCCAGCTATCTCAACTCACAGTTGCAGCTAGCTCCGTGGGAGTATCTTTACACAGCTCTTCGGTTCCTCTTCTGCTGCTATCTCTGCTGCAGCCGTCAGGACTCCTTAGCTGAGTTCTCCTCCCTTCTGCAGCTCTGCTCTGGGCTCTGCATCCAGGTGCTTCAGCACTGGCTCTGCATCTAGGCCTAAACAGCGTCTAGGCCCAAATAGCAAGCAGAAAGGTCCGTGCTTATATGGGGAGTTAACCTGCAATTAACTAGGGTGGGGAAGGCTTGCAGTTAATTGCAAACAGGAGATGGCTTGATTGGATCCATACTGTTTGTGACTGATCAAGTAGCTGCAGCAATTCTGAAAACACTCGTGACAGAACCCCTTTCTAAAATTTTTGAAGCCCACCCCTGGTGACTGGCCCAAAGTCGAAAGCTGTCTTTCATGCCTACAGCAGGACTAAAACTCACAGTCTGCTAGTGAGTGGCCCAAATTACAGTCTTCTGGTAATTGGCCCCAAAACACCCATCTGGCTTTCATGCCTAAAATGAAACTAGAACTCAGTGTCCTGGTGATTGGCCGAAAGTTACCTAAACAGCTTTCATTGCCAAAGTGGGACTAGAACTTCTAGTGATTGGCCCAAAGACTGCTTTTCATGCCTAAAATGGAATTAGAACTCATTGTCTCCTGGTGATTGCCCCAAAGACAGACAGACAGCCTAACACAGGACTAGAACTCATAGTCTCCCAATTTCTAGCTTGGTGCCTTAACCACTAGACCAAAGTGTGCTGTTTGACAAACCTGAACTGAGCATCGATGTTCTTCTTAGTAATCAGTGGCTTCCACCATGCTATATTCCCATCCATCCCATTTTACATTTTCTGACACAGTAGTAGAATTGTGAATACTGATTTTAGTTAAGGCAAGATAGAAATTAGTTTTGAAGTTCCCTGGATATTGTTCTAAAGTTCTTCTGAGTTCATTTTATGCTATGCCGCTGGAGTGGTTTTTATCAAGATGGTCTTGGACATATCATGATAGTTCCAAATATTTTCTATTACAAGAATATGTCTGACATCACCTTTTTCAAAAGGATAAGTATCAATTGTTTTGTTTTTTTAACGGAGGTCAAGAAATTTATTTTGAGCAAGGTAGGACTTGGTTCTAAAATATGTATAGCGAGAATCTTTCTGTGATGAGGGTTGTAAGATTTATGTATTGTATAATAACTGTATAATAAAATATTATACTGATTGTATAATAAAATATTTTTTTTTAATTTGATTTATATGCCGCCCTTCTCCGGAGACTCAGGGCGGCTTACAATGCGCTAAGCAATAGCCTTCATTCTTTTGTATATTTATACAAAGTCAGCTTATTGCCCCCACAAACTGGGTCCTCAATTTACCTACCTTAGAAAGGATGGAAGGCTGAGTCAACCTTGAGCCTTGGCAAGATTCGAACCTGCAGTAATTCACAGAACTGGCCCAAGTTAGCTCTTTAATTGAATTGACCGAACGATGGAGTGTGATTATTTTTTCACACTGGCACATTGCATATTGAATGACTTCGCTTGTGACATAAATGAAACCAGCACTGAATCTTAGCATTCTTTGTTCACTCATACTACTTTCTTCCTGCCCCAAATATTATGGCTGTCAATCTACAACAAAACACAAAATGAAACCGTTGAAGAATGGTGCTGCAACCAACCAATGGGAGCTAACATTCAGAAGTGTCCAATGTGATGGTTTAGACCAGTGGTGAAATCCATTTTTTTTTTTACTACCAGTTCTGTGGGTGTGGCTTGGTGGGTGTGATGTGGCTTGGTGGGCATGGCTAGGTGAGCATGGCAGGGGAAGGATACTTCAAAATCTCCATTCCCACCCCACTCTAGGGGAAGGATACTGCAAAATCCCCATTCCCGTCGCACTCTGGGGCCAGCCAGAGGTGGTATTTGCCGGTTCTCCAAACTACTCAAAATTTCCGCTACCGGTTCTCTGAACTACTCAAAATTTCCGCTACCGGTTCTCTGAACTGCTCAAAATTTCTGCTACTGGTTCTCCAGAACCTGAGAACCTGCTGGATTTCACCCCTGGTTTAGACACGGGGTGTCTAAACCAGTATTCATGGCCCCATGCCAGTATCTACTTTTCTGGCTGCAACAGCCTCCTGCAGCCCTTGCAAGCTCCGTTTTTGCTGGCAGAGGCACCGCAGGCCGGTCCCTCACTGTTTCCAGGGCAACCCCATGGGCCAGGTCTAAGCAACCCTCGGGCCGGATCCGGCACCTGGGCCTTGAATTTGACACCTACCCTGTTTTCCCCAAAATAAGACATCCCCTGATAATAAGCCCAATCGGGCTTTTGAGCGCATGGCAATAAGGCCAAGCGCTTATTTCAGGGTTCAAAAAAATATAAGACAGGGTCTTATTTTTGGGGAAACACAGTAGTTCATCCAAAATTTTCCTGAATATAGAATTAATCTTGGATTATTGTCTCAAATCAGCAGCACATAGTCACCTTGTGGTTTAATTATCTTATTCATTTCCACAACCACCCTTTCCTTTGTTCTGGCTTGTCTCTTTATTATTTCAGCAAAACATAAACAGCTGTCCATGTTGCAAGCCCCTTTCCATGCTCTCCATAATGTATTATAAGAAAAAGCAGGGATAAATGTTTAACGTTTTTCCCATTCAGTAATAGAATGCACCCGTTATCTTGCTGAGTCACCTCAAATTCAATTTCCCATTCAGAATTCATCTGAATTACTAGTCCATGAATTAACAATCACAAATGCTAACCGAGACATTGAATTATATTATTTTTCAGCTGCTAGACTTGGAGAATGTAATTGCTGCTGACAAGATAATGTTTTCCTTCTTTTTCTTTCTTTCTTATTTTTTAAAGTGCATCTCACCTTTTAAAGATCAACAAAACAAAACAGGTTGGAAGGGGAAAAAATATTCATTTGCCCCTATCTCATTATTTAAAGTAAGTAAGGCATGTCAGAGGGAACAATGGCAACTGTGGTGTTACAATCTAAGGCAGACTTTTAGGCGTAAACCTGGAAAGCGAGTGCGTAAGGGCCTGTATGTGAAAATAAAGGTTAAACAAGTAATTAATTCTAGGAGAAAAGGAATCTGTAGAAGAGTTCCTAGAATGAGGGGTCTTCGGGGCTCTCTGAGCTTGGTTGTTTTCCTGCAGATATTTCATTGCCCAAATTAGCACTGATGATGTTACTTAGTTTGAGTAATGACATGCCTGCAAGAAAACAACCACGCTAAGAGAGCACCAAAGACCCTTCATTTCAACCCTGGGCTACAAATATTCTCCTTTATTAATTCCTAGAATTATCTGAATGAGAGGTGATTTCCTTGCTTTGCAGATCGTCAAGAGATGTTCCATTGTTATATGCACCACAGAGAATATTCTCCCTTCTAGTGCTAGTTCAGGGGTCTGCAACCTTAAACACTCAAAGAGCCATTTGGACCCGTTTCCTACAGAAAAGAAAACACCGGGAGCCACAAAACCCTTCCCGTGCCTGACTATTTCTTGAGCGGCCACAAAACTAGCATATGTAGTTGAATTAAACGTTCTGTTTTCTTCTGAAACTTTTCTTTTCTTGGATTTATCCATGGTTGGCCTACTGGGGGTTGAAAAGCTCAATAAATTGCGTGCCGGCGGGTGTCACACATTGGCGGTTCTGACATATATTTTGAGTTACAGGGAGCCGCAGCAGAGGGGTAAAAGAGCCACCTGTTCTAGTTCATATAGTTTATTTATTTATTTATTTATTTATTTGTTTGTTTGTTTGTTTATTGTTTATTAGTTTATTTATTTATTTTGGTCACCACACTATAAAAAAAGATGTTGAGACTCTAGAAAAAGTGCAGAGGAAAGCAACCAGGGTGATTAGGGTAAAGTGCAGAGGAAAGCAACCAGGGTGGACCCTAAAACATATGAAGAACGATTAAAGGAACTGGTCATGGATAGTCTAGTGAAGAGAAGGACCAGGGGCGACATGATAGCAGTGTTCCAATATTTGAGGGGCTGCCACAGAGAGGAGAGGGTCAAACTATTTTCCAAAGCACCTGAAGGCCAGACAAGGAATAATGGATGAAAACTGACCAAGGAGAGATTCAATCTAGTAATAAGGAGGAACTTTCTGACAGCCAATGGAACAGAAGTGGCCTTCTGTTGTGGGAGCTTCATCACTGCGCCACTCAGGGAGCCTGAGTGGCACAGCAGACTAATGCTACTGTTAAAAGGTAGTATTTAGCTTCCAGCTGCCTGCAATTACTGCGAGTTCAATTCTCACCAGGCTCAAGGTTGACTCGGCCTACCATCCTTTCTAAGGTAGGTAAATTGAGGACCCAGTTGTGGGGGCAATAAGCTGTCTTTGTATAAATATACAAAAGAATGAAGGCTATTGCTTAGCGCATTGTAAGCTGCCCTGAGTCTCCGGAGAAGGGCGGCATATAAATCAAATTAAAAAAAAAAGGTAGGTAAAATGAGGACCCTGTTTGTGGGGGCAATAAGCTGACTTTGTATAAAGTATACAAAAGTATGAAGGCTATTGCTTAACGCCTTGTAAGGTACCCTGAGTCTCCGGAGAAGGGCGGTGTATAAATCAAAATAAAAATAAAAAAAATAAAAAAAAAATCACTTGAGACTTCCAAGAAGAGGTTGAACTGCCATTTGTCAGAAATGGTGTAGGGTTTCCTGTTTAGGCAGGGGGTTGGAATAGATGACCTATAAGGTCCCTTCCAACTCTGTTAATCTGTTATTATTTATGAACTGCCAAAACCCTCAGAGAAAGGCTGTGTTCATTTGGTTCATTTTTCTGACACAGAATGCACTACATTTGAAAAAAATGTATTAATTCATGGGATGGGAAAAATAAGGGCTGTGCTTTGACCTAGCATGAATCCTTAACTCAGTGTGAAATGGGACATCAAAGCAACTAGCATTGATCTTCTTAGATGCACAAAAAGCATTCGACAACATGAGTTGGCAGTTTATGATACTACAACTAAAAAATATGAACTTTGGAGAGAAGTTTGTAAAAATGGTCCAAACAATATACTCCAACCAAATGGCGAAGGTGATAATAAATGAAGAAACAATAGAAAAATTTAACATAAATAAGGGCGTAAGACAAGGATGTCCCCTATCGCCTCTCCTATTAATACTAACTCTAGAAGTCCTATTCAGACAGACCAGACTACACCAGGAAATAAAAGGTCTGAAGATAAAAAAAATAACAATATAAAGTACAAGCATTTGTTGGTATTTATTTTGGAGAAACCATTAGAAACGGGGCCTAAATTAGTTTAAAAAATAGAAGAATTTGCACAGTGGCAGGACTTAAAATAAATTAGGATAAGACCAAGATAATAACAAAGAACCTTACAAATAAACAGAAAAATGAATTGATGGAAAAGATAGGCATGCAAGTGACCAAAAAGTCAAATATTTGGGAATTTGGTTAACAGCAAGATGTATATCAATCAAAGAAGTTAACTATATTAAATTAATGCAGCAAATAAAGATACATCTGGACAAATGGAAAAAGCTACAACTCTCATTAATTGGAAGAATAGTCACAATTAAAATGAATATTCTACCGAAAATTTTATTCCTATTCCAAGTAATTCCCATAAAATTAGGGAAGAGCTTCTCTGAAGATTGGAATAGACATTTTAACTGCATCTTTCCCCCATTCAAAATCCCTCCCAGATTTACATTTGATGTAAATTCAAGTGCAATTGAGATGCAAGCCAAGCGTTCACACTTTGGGGTTTAAAAAAAAAAACTAATTTGGTATTCACTTGCATAACAAATAGTAGTTTGATCAACAGGGAAGGGAGGGAGGTATTGAAAATGGGGATTAATCAAAGGGAACTTTGGGATCAATAGTCACAACATCGGATTTTGGATGGGCAGAGGATTAAAACATCCATTAAGATGTCGTTCAGAAGATTTATTGCTCAAGCTTATAAACAAGAACCTAGTCCACTAAAGTTCAATACTAAATTGGAGCCAGATAAGGGCCAATGGAATTCGGGGCAGGTGGGCGAGTGGACTTGGACTGTTTCTGACAATGTAATGATTCTAAGCTAATGACATGCTTAACTCTCCCCCTCCTCCCTCAGTTCAGCCCGCTCTTCTCCTACAATGACTAGATCATCAAGAATAGAAAGAACAAGAGGATAGTTGACAAAGAGCCGAGGTGGCACAGTGGTTAGAGTGCAATACTGCAGCTACTTCAGCTGACTGCTAGTTCAGCAGATCAGCGGATCAAATCTCACCGGCTCAAGATTGACTCAGCCTTCCATCCTTCCGAGGTGGGTAAAATGAGGACCCAGATTATTGGGGGCAATATGCTATTTAGTATACTGTCGATTGTTGTAAGCTGCCCAGAGTCCTCGAAGAGTGGGCGGCATAGAAATATGACTAATAAAATGAATAAATAAAATAAATAAATAAAGGAAAGCCCTTATTAACTATTATTATAATCATATTTTATTTACTTCCAGGGCCTCTTTTATTTTTGGTTATTTTATGAATTTTGCTATTCTTTCTTAACAAAACAACCATTTTTTTCCCCCACTTCAGTAGCTTCATATTCATTCTCACTTACTGCATACCCGTCTTGAAACTCCTTCAGTTTTTTTTCAATAACTCTACTTTTTATTTATTCCTCTTCCCTCTTCTTTCTTTTTACACCCTTTTTACAACTTATCCAGGCTTTTATTTCATTTCAAGGCAAGTGCCCTGCTTAGGTCATTTCTGCAGTAGTGATTTATAGGGTCTCCTAGAGTCATCCAACCAATTTTGTTATGCCAAAATATAATAATGTGGATAGATCTTACATCACTTCAACAATGACTGGGAGAAGCTAATGTGGAAATGACCTTCGTCTTCTTCCCTTGGTATCTATCCATCTTACATATCATTCTTTCATTAGTTTCCTTTTTGCTGTATAAAATTGAAAACAATCTAGTGTTATAGTTCAAGGAGAGGGGCAACCTAGAACTTTCCTAACCATGAGAACAATTAACCAATAGAACGGGTTGCCTTCAGAAGTTATGGGTGCCCCATCAGAGGCTTTTAAGAAGAGACTGGACAGCCACATGTCTGGAACGGTATAGGGTCTCCTGCTTGAGAAGGGGGTCAGACTAGAAGGTCTCCAAGGTCCCTTCTAACTTTATTACTCTGTCATTCTTCTTTCTAGCTTTTGTTCTTCTAAGCAGAATCCATCTTTCCTGGTTTGATTCATTTTAAATTGATTACAGATAATCCCAGTCTTCCAACTGTTCATTTGGTGACCATGTGAAATTACCATGACACTGAGAAAAGTGACCTATGAGTTTTTCTGCTTACAATGATTGCAGCAGCATCATGGTCACATGAGCAAAATTTGGGCACTTGGCAACTGACATGTATTTACAATGGTTGCAGCATCTCAGGCAGGGGTGAAATGCTCCCGGTTCGGACAGGATTGCCTGATCTGGTAGCGATGGAGGCGGGTGGTTCGGAGAACCGGTAGGAAAAATCCCTGCCCCCCCCCATGCCCAGCTGAGCCGCGTGATCATCAGAGGCTTTTTTTCTTTTAAATGCCTCTGACGATCCAACCTGAGTTGCCTGATCGTCAAGCTGAGTTTGACAATCCAAGCTGATGATCCAAGCTGACGATCCAAGATGATGCCTGACGATCCCAGCTGAGTTGCCTGATCGTCAGAGGCTTAAAGCTTAGTTTCCATCCATTGTTCATTGTCTTGCCTTTTGGTACTTTGGAAAATAGTTTGACCTCCTCGTCTTTGTAGGAGCCCCTCAAATATTGTAACCTTCAAATATTGCAACATCCGAGTAGGTTCTTATAATATAGAGGAGCATGAAGGCAGCATCTGTCTGCAGCTGCATGCCACCCAACGCTGGTGGCTTGATTGAAGGAAAAGCCCACTGTAGAAATCTGATTTAACTTCCCAAGAAAATAAAAACAGGATCAAACCCAACTCATCCTGCTGTAGTTAATGCTGATTTATTTTCAGAGCTAACACCACATCTGTATTTATGATTTAAGGCAACACATACTTTCAGCACATCTTTCACCTATTTTGTTCTAGAAGGCCAATAATGACTACCATGGTTTTTCTATGTTTGTTTCAAAATTATTTTGCATTATTTATTTTTGCATCAGCAGATGCTCATTCTGTAACCTGTGCATAAGAGATGAGACACAATCCTGCAGGACTTTATGGAAGGCTCACAAGTGTGATTCAACATAAGAGGGAAGTCAGCTTCTCATAACCAGCTAGCCCTTAGCCAGACAGCAGTGGCAGAGACAAGCAGTTTGAAGCTGCATAAAGTATCTCAAGCATATGGTATCTGAAATGCAAGCCAGTTGGAGATTCCTGCTCAAAATGAATGCTTGGCAAAGCTCTCTTGCTGGATAAACTTCAACACTTTTTGGCCTTGTATGGAGAAGCTAATTATCTCAAGTCCACTATGCCAACTCCAACATGCCTTCAGCAAGAACACAGAAAAAGATTTGCAAGCCAAAAACCATACATACATACATACATACATACATACACACACACACATACATACACACACACACACACACATATAGGTCTTTGGTTATTCGGGTCTTCTCCCACGTAAAATTGGAAGTGTCTTGGTGACGTTTCGACGAAGTCTCATTCGTCATCTTCAGGCTGGTGTTCTCGGCTTCGTGCTTCCAGGAGCAATGTGAGATCTCAGCTGTCTCTTCCTTCCTATATACTTCCTATATACTTGCACACAAACATATAGCTTCAACAAGAAGAAGCAGAAACATTTTCTGCTACAGGTAGTGCTCAATTTACAATCATAATTGGGGTGAGACTTCCAGTTGTAAATCATTACAATGGTAAATCAAGGCACCCGCATGGCTAGACCCGATTTTACAACATTTTTAGAGACAGTTGTTAAGCGAATCTTACAGATTAACAGCATTGGAAGGGACCTTGTAGGTCATCTAGTCCAATCCCTTAACCCCTACACCATTTCTGACAAATGGCAGTCCAATCTCTTGTATTGATGAAGTGAAAACTGTGGTTATAAATGCAAGTGCGAGTTCAAATCTCACCAGGCTCAAGGTTGACTCAGCCTTCCATCCTTCCGAGGTAGGTAAATTGAGGACCCGGATTGTGGGGGCAATAAACTGACTTTGTAGAAACACCGCTTATGGGGGGGCCAAAAGCCCTAATAAGCAGGTATATACAAAAGAATAAAGGCTATTGCTATAAGTGCGTTGTAAACCGCCTTGAGTCTTCAGAGGAGGGCGGCATATAAATTGAACTAATAAAATAAATAAAATAAAATAAATAAATTCTTCTGAAGGGGGTGATTTTGTTAGAGACTGCAAAAAATCTCAGAAACTGGCCAAAAATGTTACATGGGTCCCATGATTATGATTTGCAACATTTTTGGCCAGTTTCTGACATTTTTTTTTGCAGTCTCTAACAAAATCACTCCATTCAGAAAAATGGATTTGCACTTATAACCACAGTTTTCATTTCATGAGTCCTAAAGGCGAACCAGTTGACAAATGCCCAAAATGCAGTCATGTGACTACAGTGGAGTAAAGTAAGGGTAAAGAGTCCCTGCAGATTTTTCTCTACTAGTCGTTGCCAACTATAGGCAGTGGTGCTCATCTCTGTTTCAAGGACATTGAGCCAGCACTGTCTGAAGACATTTCCATCATCATGTGGCCAGTATGACATCACGGACCACTATTACCTTCCCACCAAAGTGGTACCTATTTATCTACTCAAATTTGCATCCTTTCAGACTGCTAGGTTGGCAAGAGCTGGGCTGAGAATGGGAACTCACCCTATCATGTGGTGCTCAGGTTTTGAACCTGGGCTGTCAGCTTTCCAGTGGACAAGCCCAGCATCTTAACCGCTGAGCCACTGCACAGCCCACAGGGGAGTATGTGCTGGTCTAATATTTTACAATGGCAGAAGTGCTTTAAGGGGCATAAAATACTTTTTCCAGGCCTGTCATAATTTGTTAAAGTGACCAGTCTTAAATTGAGGACTACCTGTACTTTCTTTGCTCCAAAGCTATCAACATTTTATTTATTTATTTATTTATTTATTTATTTATTTATTTATTTATTTATTTATTTATTTATTTATTTATATAAATAAAGCATGTATGAGAAAACAAGTATAAGTATGAACATAATATATAAACATATAAGTATAAACAGGTATAAGTAAATACATAATAAATGCGTACAAATAAATGGGGACAGTAGGACAGGGACGGTAGGCACACTGGTACACTTATGCACGTCCCCTTACAGACCTCTTAGGAATGGGGTGAGGTCCACGGTAGACAGTTTAAGGTTGAAGCTGTGAGGGTTTGAGGATGTAACAACGGAGTTGGGTAGAGCATTTCAGACATTGACCACTCAGTTACTGAAGTCGTATTTTCTGCAGTCAAGTTTGGAGCGGTTTACTTTGAGTTTATATCTATTGTTTGCCCATGTATTATTGCAGTTGAAGCTGAAGAAGTCATTGATAGGTAGGATGTTGTAGCAGACAATTTTGTGTACTAAGCTTAGGTCAGACTGTAGGCAGCATAGTTCTAGGTTGTCCAGGTCCAAAATTTCAAGCCTGGTGGCATAAAGTATTTGATTGCGAGCAGAGGAGTGGAGGACTCTTCTCGTGAAATACCTCTGGACTCGCTCAATTGTATTGATGTCCGATATACAGTGTGGATTCCAGGCAGACAAGCTGTATTCAAGAATTGGTCTAGCAAAGGTTTTGTATGCCCTGGTTTGCAGTACGTTACCAGAGAAGAAGCTTCGCAAAATTAGGTTAACAACTCTTAATGCCTTTTTGGCAATGCTGTTACAGTGAGCTCTGGGCTTAGATCTTTTGAAGTGAGTACTCCTAGGTCCTTGACAGAGTGAGGGTTGTCTATAAGGTCGTATCCGCCCAGTTTGTATTTAGTTTTCTGATTTTTGTTGCCAATGTGTAAGACAGAGCATTTATTGGTTGAGATTTGAATTGCCAATTGTTTGACCATTCTGACACATAGTCAAGGTTGCTTTGTAGGGCAGCAGTATTGTCAGTGGTGTTAAATAGTTTTACGTCATTAGCAAAGAGGACGCAGCTGCTTGTAATATGATCACAAAGGTCATTTATGTAAATTAGAAAGAGAGTGGGTCCTAGAACGCTGCCTTGGGGGACACTGCTGTTAACTGGTGCAGGGTTTGATAGGGCACTCCTTATTTTGACTACTTGTTGCCTGTTTGACAGGAATGCAGCTATCCATTTGTGCAGTGATCCAGAAATGCTGTAAGAGCATAGGTTTAACAGTAGTTTGTCGTGTACCACTGAATCAAAGGCTTTGCAGAAGTCTATGTACATTTTCCAAAATTTTCCAGAACTGTTGGAAAAATTGGAAAATATTCCGAAGATCAGAGGACATATGGATTGACATAGAATAGAGAGAACAGTGTGAAGTTAAAAGATAGTACATTCATACATGGAAGAGAATTTGAGATGCAAGCAAGTGGTTCCAACCAAATAGTTGGAATAAGTTTGCATCATCATGACATTAGCCTATGGATAATTAGTCTTCAGAATGCACAGCTTTTTTCACTGGTAGAGAATAACACTTAGGGTGCTTCTCTCTGTGTGTCTGTGTCTCTCTCTCTCCCTCTCTCTGTCTCTCTCTGTGTGTCTCTGTGTCTCTGTGTCTTCTCTTCTCTTCTGTCCCTTCTCTCTTCTCTTCTCTTCTCTTCTCTTCTCTTCTCTTCTCTTCTCTTCTCTTCTCTTCTCTTCTCTTCTCTTCTCTTCTCTTCTCTTCCCTTCCCTTCCCTTCCCTTCCCTTCCCTTCCCTTCCCTTCCCTTCCCTTCCTCTTCTCTTCTCTTCCCTTCCCTTCCCTTCCCTTCCCTTCTCTCTTCCCTTCTCTTCAACCAAGCCAAGGAAATATGTGTAGAGATATCACACCAAACTGGCTGTTTTTTTTTTTTTTTAAATCCTCTTTCTAACAACCTTTCTCCCCAAAAAAACTAGAAAATCCCCAAATAATGTATTTCAATATTAAATTAAACATAGAACACTTTTATTAGGACAACATGCGATTTTCAGCAAAATGATCAGAGTGGCATCCAGGATTGTGCAATCGATCAAGCAGGCTGTGAGAACTCTGTGACAAACAAAAGAAGACTAGATCTGCTCACTGAAGAAAGAAAGGACAGATAGATACAGGCCAGATCTTGAAAAAGATGAGGATGGGGATTTTGTTATATAGGCTGGGAAAAGAAAATAAATGCAATTGGATTTGAACAAGGACTTGCTCTTGAAACCACATCAGTTGCTGACATTCTTTGGGGTACGTCCTCCTAACTTTCTTCTGCAAACATTTCTGCTTTTAAGTTCTTGAATTTCTCATGGACATGCCTAAATAGCTTCTGTTTGGCTTGTTTGGGTGAAACCTGATCTATGAACTGCTCACCTCTGATTCTGGTAGAAATGATGGTCAAATGAGCCAGTAAAGGTACGGATGTTAGGTAAAGCTATATTACGAACACTTGTCACTTTTGCTACTGTAGATATCTCAATTAATTAATTAGTCTTTTGCTTCATTAATCTTTAGTCTATTAACTGGTTCAGGGAATGTTGTAGAAATGTGAGGGCTGTTAATCAATTTTCAATCTTCAAATAAGGGAAATGGATGGGAAGAATGCCTTAGTTTTCTTCCATGCAAATATTAGAGGCTGATGTAATTATGGAAGGGATCTATATTCTTCTCTAATTTCTACATTATTGGACTGCATTGAGTGAGTTCACAAGAAATTTCTGTAGGTCCCGTGGATCTGAGGTTATATATATTGGGGCTTCACACCAGAACTCAGTATTAAATTGTAATTGTACAGACACTTAATCTTAGTTCAGCTTTTCAGCTTGACCTGCAAAAGGCTTCCAGATCTGACTTGGCTAGACTAGAACTTGTATTACAGAAAACATTGAAGTCTCACATATAACCCACCTGTCCTCATCCCAGTTACCTACCAAACTAGCAGTTCGAAAGCATGCAAATGCAGGTAGATAAATAAGTACTACTATGGTGGGAAGGTAGCAGCACTCCATGGTGTCATGCTGGTCACATGACTGCAGAAATGTCTTTGGACAACACTGGCTCAATGGCCT